>NW_010336383.1:15699-45611 GCF_000700745.2 Antrostomus carolinensis | reverse complement strand
ATCAAAGTCTGCTGTCCTGAAATCCAGGGTGTTGAACTTACAGTGTGCCTTCTTCACTGCCCTGAGGATCTCGAATTCCACCATTTCATGGTCACTGCAGCCAAGGCTGCCTGAGAGCTTCACGTTCCCCACCGACCCCTCCTTGTTGGTGAGAACAAGGTCCAGCATGGTGCCCCTCCTCATTGGTTCCTCGACCACTTGGAGAAGGAAGTTGTCCTCCACACATTCCAGTTGTTTTGTTGGCATTATTTTCAGAGATGTGCAAATGTTGGTAACAGCATTCCTGATCTCTATTTATAGTTGCACTGTGCCATGACTGGGTAAATACTAATTTCCTCGTGTGCAAGTATGTTTAGATGTGTGCTTTCCCAACTTACAATTAATTTTCCAACGTATTTTCTGAAGGGCAAAATATTTGCCATGTTAGTTCAAAGTACAGAACTTCTTGGAGTGAATAACATTTATTCGGGCAGCTCTGGCTGAGCAGGATGGTGAGGAAGATGTGTGCCTTGGCGTTGCCATGCAAAAACGTCACTCTCCAAAAATGCAACACATCTTACAGCCTGCTACGCTTATGCTGCCTTGAGCAGGGACTCAGTTAGCAGTGGTGGGACAGGCTAGATGAAAGCTACCCTAGTGCTGGTGCTTCGGTGGCTGTGTGAGGCTGTAGGGATTTTGCCATCTAGGGCTCTCTGAATGTCTTGGCTTCTAGGTTGATTTCAGTGGAGTGAATTTTGCATGAGCTGCGTGTTGGAGCCACCTCTGATGCAGGAGAGCTCATTCTGTTCTGTATGACACTGCCTTCTGTAACAGTACAGATGAAGAGCTAGTCTCGTGCTTAGGACAGCACGGCTATCGAGTCAGTTCAGAAGGCCCCATTTGGTCGAGCTGTCCTTCAAAGGATACTTTTATGTGTTGAGGATGTACAAGAGGTTTTTTTTGTCTCTCCTTTTATGTGACTTAAAAATAAATGGCTGTTAGGGTTCCTTCTGGGTTTGAGCTAGCCTCCAGTGAAGAGACCACAGAATCTTCCCAGTAACTTCTGCATCATGCCTTTAAGTACCGTGGGCTCTAAAGTATGTCTTTTAAAAATCATCCACTCTTGAGACAGGTGCTTTAGATATAGTCAGTTTATTAAATCTCTAGGTAAATTGTTGTGTAACCAGTCTTGTGACTGGTTATTCTGGGAATTAGAGACACTGAAAATAAAGATGCCAATTGTTATAATACTTCTGTTGATATATCAAGTATATATAGTCTTTCAGAAATCTGTCCTGTGTTACTGGTACTTTCTGGTTACTGGTTGTGGCCAGATAGTTGTCTGAATAAACTGAAATGAGGACAGTCAGGGGTTAGGCTGAAATTAAATTACTAACTCGGAAGTGCACTGAGTCAGGAGGGACAGGAGTTTTGATTGTATTCTGTGGCTCATGAATTGCTGCTACACAGCAAGTTGCTTTGCAACTAATTGTAAGATGGGCCCTTTACCCTCACAGGATATGGGCAGGTGGGAAGTTAGGGCCTCCCAAATTAATTTCTTGGTAGAATCCAAGCAATTGTGCTGTTACTCTGTGGCACTCCAAGAGACAGTGTGTTTTTATTAAGAAATGTCATGAACTCTTTCTTGTGAAAATTTCTAATTTTTAGACTAAACCTGCAGGAAACTTTGAGTATAATGTGAAGTGAACACAAGGGATCTGTAATCATGCAAATTAGCACTCAACTGTTTCATAAAGAGGAGGAGTTGCAACTTTGATCATGCTCCAGAAGCCGCTATTATATGCGGCATGTCAATAAAACTCAGACCCCTGAGTCAACAAAGGGGCGATATGGGATGGGAGAAGCTGGGAAACACCTTGGTGGTACACAAATTGAGAGATTGCTGAAAGGCACTCGTTGAGCTGCTGCTTACTGTAACAATGAGCATTGCACAGTGAGAGGTTTTCATCTAGCTGAATCAACGAGTTGTACGTGAGGCCATGAGCTAGTTAATACATCCCTTCTTGTCTAACGGTGTTTGACTTGGCTTTTCTGCTTACTATTGTTTTCACAGTTTATTTTCTCCAGTGGTGCCTAGATCTGTACCATCTTGCATAAGAGGCCGTAGAAGTTCTCTGCTTCATTGTGCTCCTGAATATGTACTCAGTGGAGCGTCTGTGTATTTGTAAGACTGGCAGAACGTGTCTTCTATAGTGGTCCTTCTAGCTGGAAGCATAAGGGTGCAATACTGTCTCTTGTCTTTCTTTTAGGAAAAAGTTTATTCTTTCTTGTCTTCATCCTTTTTTTAACATATATTAGAACAGTTTCTTTAGTGAACCTGCTGCTTACACTTAAAGAAAAATGTACTTAGTGAATTAAAAAGGACGGTACAACAAGCCCCAAGAGTGAAAATACTACGCATGGCCCAAATCAAGGGAGGGAAGTACTTGTTGCAGAGGTAGAGCTCAAAAAGCTTTGGATGGAAGTGGGCGTTAGTTACTGTTAACCCATGTCTGAAGGTTACCCAGTAAGATAACTGTTTCTCAAACTGTAAATCCCTGTGCATGGTGAATCTCTCCAAAGGGATATATGTTCTCAACATCATATTTTCTTATGACAGAGGAGATGCAAATGAAAACAAAATTTAGATGAGAAAGCTACTGTGAGAAATTTCATTTCCTGACTCTTTGTTTTGAAGTAAAATCTCGTTTACGCCATACACTAATTACATCATTTGTCTGGGCAGGAACAAAGGGAATAGAATAGTACTGCTAGTTATGTCTGAATTTGAGCTTGTCTTCCTTTTCTTCTGCAACGAGACAATTTGGTAATAAATTATTTGCTTTTTTTTTTTTTTTTTTTTTTTTTTTTGGACAGAGGCATTGTCGATAAAAATGAGGCTGGTACCACTTTGGGAACAGGGCTTCTGCAGTAAAAATGCAAATATTGCAGTATGAAGTGTGTCGCAATCTCTCTCTTATCAAGTCACAAGAGGGAATTGTAAATAAGAGTGAAAGGGAACTACTTGAAATGTCTCTAGCTCTCCCCCTCTTCAAAATCTAACAATTATAGCAAGCGACTGCTTCAAAGTGAACATTTAAATTCCAGCCCAAACTCATGAGCGGTGAAGTTCATTGCTCAAGCTTCTGCAGTAACCTTGGCTGTCTTGTGCTGCTGCCCTGTGCAGTGTTGGAAGCATCTGTGCTGTTCCCAAGCCCTCTGTTTGAAGGGCACACTTGTAATTGTAGCCTTCTCATATTTTAATTTGTATTTAGTCCTTTTTTTTTTTCCATTCCTTCAGTGTAACCTACTATATTTTAGTTAAAGTTGTATAGAAAATTATGAACTTCAATCAGTTCTAAAATAGTCCTGTGTGACATGGCTGTGTTGGAGTGCAGTTACTGCCCTCTAAAATGTCTTCCTTTTACAGAAATTATCTGAGCACTGCTCAAGTACATCATCATGTGACCAAGGAGTAGACTTTCATGTGATAAAACTCAAGGTAAAGATGGTAGAGCTTAAATGCAGATACAGTAAACAGGTATTGTTAGACTATTTATAGAGTAATAGAGGAATAAAAGACTGCATAATAAACTCCATTTAGTTCTTCACCTGAAGGTGATCAGTTGGAATATATTGAGAAGGAAGGGTTTAGAGAGATTTGTCACAAGTGCTTGAATGATACATGGTTGTGCCATGTGGGTTATTCCACAGAGGCAGTTGTCCCTAACAGCAGTCAAGGGAAGGTAGTCTCTGAATACAGCATAGTCAAGGAGTCAAGAATGTCTGCAGATGGTGTGAGAGCTGCTGGACCTGGCTCATGATGCTGTGGTGTGGTGCAAACTAGTTAAATATCTTCATGGAGATTCTGCTGAGGAGTTCCTGCTCTTGTCATTTGTGTATTTGGTAGAAGGAAGATGGTGAACAGAGAAGATTAATTCAATAAAATACTGGTGTTTTCTAAGAAAACTGGCAATGGAGAACATCTGCTGTGTTGTATTAACTAGAAGTATGTTATTTTCTAGAAAACAGTTGCTAGAAGGAACCTGTTGTAGTGCTGTGTTTCAGGTCCCTTTAAAAAGCACAAAATAAAAATTATAGAATCATGGGATGGTTTGTGTTGGAAGGGACCTTTCAAGGCCATCTAGTGCAACTACTGCAGGGACATCTTCAACTGGATCAGGTTGCTCAGAGTCCCATCCAACCTGACCTTGAATGAGGGATGGGGCATCTGCCACCTCTCTGGGTAGCCTATTCCAGTGTTTCACCACCCTTAGTGTAAAAAAATGTCTTCCTTATAACTAGTCTAGATCTCCCCTGATTTAGTTTAAAACTGTTACCCCTTGTCCTGCCACCACAGGCCCTACTGAAAAGTTTGTCCCAATCTTTCTTGTAGGCCTTCTTTTAAGTATTGACAGGCTGCATTGATGTCCCCCAGAGCCTTCTCTGAACAACCACAACTCTCTCGGCCTTTCCTCCTAGGAGAGGTGTTCCATCTCTCTGATCATTTTTGTAAGTGATCAAATGGATACTGTACAGAAACTAATGAGGGTGACTTGTATGATACTTCATTTTAATCAAAGAAACCATTATTTCAGCTTTTGAAAAGGCACATCTTCAGACAAATGTGTAACTTGTCACATCTACTTTATGAAAGTACTTGAAAAATTGTCTTTAATGTTAAATATGTAAATTGTATATTTGTATTTTTAAAAAGGTAAGTAAATAGGCTTTACCTGTCATCATTCCTATCATCTATTATATCTGAATTGATCTTTGCTTGGCATACTGTGGGTCTGATGGCTTTTCTGGGAGCGTGTTGCGAGTTACCTTCTTGAACTTGAAATACTTCTACATAAGTACTGACTGACTCTGAAATTGTATCTTTTTCAAATATTGGAACATACTGTGTTCCCATGCTGTTTTATAGAAGCTGGTTTTCCCACTACTTAGGAGTGCTTAATCTAGAGCTACATTATTTTCTTAAGTGTTTTTAAAAAGCTTGAAGTATAAATTAACTCAGTTAAAGAGGCTGTGCCTGGTGTTGCTGAATAGATGGATGAAATTTTAAATGTAACGTGACTAGTATAGCTGTAAGTGTCAGGCTAAATTCTTCTATAGCATTTTGTTCTTAGCTGCAGGGAAGTTGTTAGCTGTTGGTGGTTTTTTTTTTTTCTAAATGGATTTCAGTTCAAGGCACTTAAGCTGACCTTCAGAATGAGCATGAGTGCACTGCATTGTGATGGAGAAGGGCACCATGTGCTGGGTTTTTGACCTGCAGAGTCTGGGAAAAAAGAGGATGGGCATGTACTGCCCAGTTGTGAAGTGGACTTCAAAGTGCTGCTTTATTTAAGTATCCTAATGAGACCGGGCATGAAAAAAAGGATCAGTGTTCTCTTGTTGGAGAGGCTGCTGAGCAGCCAGGCTATGGTCTTCAAGAGTAAAGCTGTATCTGCATTAGGTCCTTTTGCACAGTCTTACTAAACACTAACAAGAAGTGAAGGAAGTACTGGTGTAAATGCCCACCAATCCTGGGCTGTGCTGAGTCTTGTCCTCGATTTATGCAACACTGATAGTTTGAATGGGCTTTAATTTTACTAATATGGAGAACAGCCTGTATGTCCACGTCTTAAATTATGAGCATGCAAAGTGTCTTTAAATCATGAAGATACAGTAGAAGAATTAAAATGTATAATGCTAATCAGTGTGGAAAGGTGTTCTGTCTGTCCTTTGTTTGAAGACAAGGATTTTTTACACCAATTGACTGAGTTTGTTGGATGGATGGGCTTTTTTCCCCTGCTACACTGAAACTTGCTTTCACTTGGAAGAAGAGGGAGGCCTAGGCCTGTTTTCCCTTTGTTACATAGGTTATGTTAACTAAGTCTTGTTATAATCCTGTGGATCAAGTCCACTTCTTGACATCTAGGTGTAATCTTCCAGAAGGTGGTAGAACTATTCCTGTTCATGTGGGGGAAAAAAAAAAAAAAGTGGCAGGTTTTTTGTGTGCTTTGTGTTTTGATGAGAGGAAAATGTAGGTATATGAATTTTAAAACCAAATGAAAACAAAGGTGTTTAAAGAGATCTCAGTAACTTGAGTGTTAATTCATCTTTCAAGAAATTCAGGGTTAGACAGTATTTTTCAAAATTTCAACCTCTACTTTCTGTTACAGGTTACATCTTAAGTGTTGTGCTCCTAACTTTACCAAGGCAACACCTGGTTCAGCTTTACCTGTACTTTTTGACTGCACTGCTGCTTTATGCTGGGCACCAAATTTCCAGGTAAGAATAAATGGATTAATTTTGCTAGTTCTGTTTGGGAAGTAGAGAAATAACTGGTATTTTGTTAATGTCTTACCTAAATAGGGTAGGTCTGGTTTGGTGGAGACCTTTTTTTCTATGCCAGACACCTAAATATATCTCGCTGTTCTTTGTCTTGAAAAAGTTTATAGAATTAAATATGCAATCAAGTAGTTCCGGTGTATTTTCGTTGACTTAAAAGGAATTTTGAGATGCTTTTCTGGGGAGTGTAATGTCCATTAATCTGAGGAGAGAAAGCACTTACCATAAGACTGAATGTGGCCTCTGATGTAGTAATCTGAGTTACTCAATGGCTTGACTAACATGCTTTCAACACTGGAGCATTTTACAAAGCAAACAGGACGTTATTTTTAGTTTCTTGGCAGCATGGATGAGAGAGCAATAGAAATATGGAAGATGGTAAAAGTAAAGTAATAGTGAAATTTATTCTTAAATTTATCTTTGTGTAATGTATTTTACAATGAAAACAAAGACAGACATTTTGGTTCTAAAATGCAGAGCAAGAGGCTGGGGAACTGAGTCAGACAAGACAAAGTCAACCATCTTTGGCTCCAGCTAAATCTGTTGAAAGCTGATGTAAACTCATACTGACAAGATGTTTAATTGGAACCAAAGAAAGTGCCATCACATTAATGGCTTTACATGGGAATTTTTGAAAATATGGACTTGAGCCTGGTTTGTTTTGGTGTCTGTGGATGGGAAACATTTAAAAATGTGGTTTTGATTGATTCAAGTGAAGTAATGGGTTTGTTATTTCTGCATCAAAATTGTTGTTCCAAAGCATTTGCTGGAATCTCTCTTACTTGGTATGTTGCAGTTCAGGGGAGTGTTAATGAAGGTTTTGTGTTGACTTGACATGTTGCTGTTGTGGCTGTGAGAATTTCGGTTAATGAATTCCTGAATGGATGAGGGTGCAAGAGAGGAATTATGGCCTCTTATTTCATGGGTGAAAAGGAAAGAGGTTTTCTTACCATCCTCAGGGGAATCCTCTTTATAGAAACAGTTTGTGAGTGCTTCTCGTTCATAGGGCTAAAGGCTTACTTATTAGAAAAAGCAACCTAAACATTATTTAAGAACTTATGTTGAAATAAAAATAAAGCTAGTAACAAATACCCATCTGATACAGGGCTTTGGTCCAGAACATTTACAGCTAAAGATCTTTATCATAGAATCATAGAATTGTTTAGATTGGAAAAGACCTTCAAGATCATTGAGTCCAACCATTAACCTAACACTGCCAAGTACACCTCTAAACCATGTCCCTAAGCACCACATCTACATGTCTTTTTTTTAAATACCTCCAGGAACAAGGACTCAACCACTTCCCTGGGCAGCCTGTTCCAATGCTTGACAAGTCTTTTGGTGAAGAAATTTTTCCATCCAGGCCCAGAGACTTGTGTATGTCTAAGTGGTGTAGCAGGTTGCTCACCACTTCCTCTTGGGTGATGGGGGCTTCATTCTGCTCCCCATCCCTGTCTTCCATCTCAGGGGGCTGGATACCCATTATGCCATTCTGGATCTTCAATATTTTTAAAAGAAAGGGAGATGGTACGGATTTTGGTTGATAGGTTAAGGGATAGAACTGTGTTTGATTTTAATACTGTTTTGTTTTGTGTTCTCGTAAGGCCCCACCTGGACTACTGTGTCCAGTTCTGGAGCCCCCAACACAAGAAAGACATGGGCCAGTTAGAACGAGTCCAGAGGAGGCCACGAGGATGATCCAAGGGCTGGAGCACCTCTGCTATGAGGACAGCCTGGAGAAGAAAAGGCTCCAGGGAGGCCTTTTAGCAGCCTTCCAATACCTACAAGAAAGCAAGGGAGGGACTTTTTACAAAGGCAGGTAGTGACAGAACAAGGGATAATGGCTTTAAACTGGAAGAGGGTAGGTTTAGATGAGCTATTAGGAAGAAATTCTTTACTGTGAGGGTGGTCAGACAGTGGAACAGGTTGCCCAGAGAAGCTGTGGTTGCCCTCTCCCTGGAAGTGTTGAAGGCCAGGCTGGATGAGGCTTTGAGCAGTCTGGTCTAGTGGAAGGTGTCCCTGCTGATGGCAGGGGGGTTGGAACTGGATGATCTTTAAGGTCCCTTCCAACCCATACCGTTCTGTGACTGTATGTAATGTGAATTGTAAAGTCTATTGCTTTGTGAGGTTTGAGACTTTACAGGCTTCATTGAAACATGTTAGATAACTATTGCTTGGACTGTTCAGTGTATTCCTACTAAGCTTTCTTTATTTGGTGCTTCTGGAGTGAGTTAATAGAGACGTTAATTAAATCTTGCATCAACTGGCACAAAAAATATATTTAATTAAAAGATGTCTTGGATTCAAATATTCCAGCAGTATTCCCTAGCTATTTTGCAAGCAAATGTAGTTGCTGAAGCTTTTGAGTGAGCTTACCCATTGCCTAGGTATAAGACTGACTTGGTTTGGAAGGAAGGGTTGTGCCAGGGGTTCTCAGCAGCAGCCTTTGTGTAATGTGGGGACTGACACTTGCATTAGCTTTTGAAAAGAATTGTTCAATCCTATTAGTTTTCATATTGAAAATAGTGAAGTGTAGCACACAAATACAATGTTAGTGAAGCTATCCCTTTTATTGCCAAAGCTCTCCAATGCCAACTGATGTTTCTATTTAGGAGACTGATCATAACAAGACATAGAGGAGTCACATGTGCAAACTGTTCCTGGGTGTTTTTTCTTAATAATTCTGCTTAGAGCTGAGAAGTTCCAGTGAATTGCTTGCGTGCACTACCAGTTGGGATGCTATTTAAGACAGATGAAGAGGTCTTCTATTGAGGCCAATTTGGTTAATGCAAATTATAGAACAAGACCAGAATCAGCTGGCACTTGTGACTCTGCAGTGTCCTGGAAATTCTGAGCTGTTGAAAGACTTCAGCTTTCAGTGCTTTTTTTTCCATCCCAGAAATAGCTTGTGGTTCAGCTGCAAGCCTGGGAATAAGAAGATCTGAATTTTATAGTTAAACTCTGACTTCAGATTTCCAGGTCTATGTGACCTTGACAAGTCACCTAACTTAAGTGTTTGTTTCCTTATCTGCAAAACTGGGAATTACCTTAATGTGTAAAGATTCATTAGTTAATATTGTGAACACTTGGAGAGTCCAAGAAGATGCCACATTTGTATGTAGCATGTTAACCTGGCACTTTGGGTGGAGATAATACACCATCTGTTCATGGAAAAAGGAGAAGTCAGCTTTAAAAAACAAAACCCTACTGGTCCTTACAAGGGGTTTTATTTTATATGTAGCTGCACAAATATCTTGCTTAAAAGGATCACTTTTCTCTTCCCCATTTCCAGCAATAAAACTTGGGGAAATAAATGATGCAGCTATGCAGAAAAGAAATTATGCAATTAAACACACTGTTAATGCTAAGAAATTACATCTACATCATTATCTTATTTCATGTTTTGCAGTTGTGTTATGATTGTACTCCAAGTGTTGAGCCCTGTAGAGCTTAGAATGAGATGATGGGGCGGGAGGGGCAAGAAATGGAATTGTTTCTTATGGATAATCTTAAAATACACTTAATTTTAAGGTTGTCTGTAGACATTTCAAACCTATGAGACTGTTTAATGTTGACAGCAGAGATTAATCAGCCAAAGTAAATGTCAGCAATATGAGTCAATTAGGTCAGATAACCACTGTGCCTTATGTCAATTACAAAGCATATTTTTAATAACAGAAGACCTTTCTGCACTTTCAGTAACAAAAAAATAGTCGTGTGAAGCGTTGTTTCTCTCTGCCTTTTTAGAGCAGTGTTAGTCTTGGCTGTCTGTGAGTGTATATTAAACAGTCCAGCAGTCTGATTAAACGAGGCTGGGAATGCATCTACAGAATGAACAGCAGGCAGTCTGATCTAAGCTTTATTCTTATGTCCTAATTTTCTAAAGTAATAATGTAGTTTCAGTCACTTCATTAACTAGTAAATAATGATTTTAGCATTCTTGTTTTCTTACATTGCTGCAGTAAAGTGAACAATTCTCAAATGTAAAAGCTGCAGCTTAATACAGCTTTAATTGATCAAAATTGAGTGCAGGCACTTGCTCTTCTCAGCATCTTGTATGGCGCTGCAGCTGTTCGAGGCATCTTCTGATTGGTGTCTGTGCCAAAAGATCCTTGTGTTTGTACTGGTAATTATAGAATCATTGCTTTGACATTCCTTATTCAGATATCATCTACAAATACTGTTTAAAAAATTTAGGAGATGATAAAACATTGCTTCTCCAAGCTGGTAGGCCTAAAACTCAATTAATGAGAGTTAATTAAAGAATGAAGCCAAGCACAGACCTCTGTACGGATGACTGAATCAGATAGACAATGGCAAGAAATGTAGCTTGGAGGGATTTGGGTCATTTCCAGGCACATTCCTGGTGTTGAAGAAGCAACTGTAAGTGCAGCTTTGTTGCTGTGTCTTAGCGAAGTTGTGTAAGGTTGTCTTGCTACAGTTGGTGCCCTGGATAATTTTGTAACCTGTTTCCTAAAAGTCAGATAAAAAACTCGGTCTTCACTACTTGCCTTCTAGCAGTTTAGAAATAGTCATTGTTTTCACCCTGAGTTTGAGGATGGAGCATGATACTGCTAATACAAAAGGCCATCTTCAGCATGTTGTAAATGGTGTTATTTTTTTCTCCCTTTGTAACTTTGATGGATTATCCTGTTTTTGTTGCTAATGCTTTCATAAAGTGCTTTCTGCAGGTTTATATGAAAGAAATAAAAAAAATACCCAATGTCTCAAAGATTACATCCGTATGGATGTTGGAAGGTAGAAAAAAACCCCTTGTGCTTAGCTATACAGTGATAACAAGGGAAAGTTCTATCTAGAATCAGTTGTTTTAGGCGCCTTTTCAATCCTCATGTGTTTTTAATTATGGGTTACAGTTTAAAGAACCCATATCAACATACCTTGCATACACTGTGACACTTGAAAAGCTGCAGTGAGTAGGCAGGGTTGTCAGCTACAAAGAACAGGCTTTGAAGTGTTTGTTTTAGTACTTTGAGATTTATGACTTGAATTCCAGAGATTTTTTTTTTTTTCTTCCAAATGAAAATGTGACTACCTTAGTTTGGGGAGCAGGCTGATACTAGAAGGGTGTATGTCTACATTTCTGGGGAGAAATGCATGTTTCCAGTAACACTGAGTTGCGTATTTATCTGCACTGAAATAAAAAGAGCAATTCTTGTGTTGGTTGTGGTTTCCGGTACTGTTTGTCTTGCTTTGACTGCATCTGTTCCAGCAAGTGTGACTTGCCTCGCTGATATAAATAAATATGTAATAAATGGAGTGCCATGCCCTCGAGCAAACAGACTCTGGTAGCTCCATGCGGGGTCAGATCGAGTGTGTCTGTCTGGCATTCCCTGGATGTGATGCAGCCAGACAGGAATGACTGGACAGTGTCAGCCAGATACGAGCACAGGATTAGCTGTGCTGCTGGTGGCAGGGCTGGTAGTGTCATAACAAGGGTGGAGCAGCAACTGTCCTCGAGAGGAGAGAAGGAAGGGTCGCAGGGCAAGGCAGAGAAGGGGCTGGAGGTGATCCAAACTGTCATGAGTATTGCCTGCTGTCTCATGGCAGGGGATTAAGGAGCCACTGCAGTATTGCTGTGCTGTTCCAGGATCACCTTCTCAAAGTGCAGAATGCTTGCTCTTAGTGTGACGTTCAGATTTGAGTTATATTGCTGTGTTATATGTTTGTCTACTTGAAGGCAGAGCTGATGGATGATGACCAACAGCAGAAAAATGCCCAGTCTTCTCAAGTTCTTTGCTTGCCTGTGCCCACACTCCTAGCCAACCTTTTCTAAGAGAAATTACAATTACCCTGTCAGATTGTCAGGCTCCCTTCCTGTATCTGTCAATAGTGATCTGTCAGTTTGAGGGCATCTTGTTGGTCCCCCAGGTTTCCCAGGGTAAACTAAACTTTTAAATCATGTTGGATAAAAGGATTATGAAGCAAGTCTGTTCCTGACTCTAGTCCTTGACTGTCACTTTTACTTCATACCTATTTTTATTTAATTCATTGCAAAGAGATTGTTTGGTGCAAAATACTATAACCATTAAATTGGAAAACCTCTCTTCAAGCTCTCAATTTTTTTTTCACATGGAGCTGATGGGAAAAGAAATTATTATTAGGAAGAAGAACACTTAATAAGAATACTTAAAAATGGAATGGTGCTTAAGAGGCTTTGTCAATAAGCAGTTTCAGGCCATGCTCTGAAGAACAGCTTGGATGTCCCAAAGGATTTTTACAGCTATGCCAGTGAGTCTAATTACAGATAATACTTCTATTGCTTAAGTCATGCCTCAGTTAGATCCTTACATCAGTGAGGCTGCTGTTAACAGTAGTGGTAATACTGCTTTTTGTAATTTATTAATTGATTGTGACATGCACTGAAGTTACATGTGTGTGGAACGAATAAATTGCTTTTTGTCTTATCAGGTGGATCTTAATAGTTTGTGGGTTTATTTTTTTAGGGATTATGTGAGGAGCGAATTGGAATCAGGATATGAAGGGCCAATGTACTTGGAACCTCTCTCTATGAATCGTTTCATGACTGCTTTAGTAGGTAAGTGCTTTAAATATTTGTGATGCAGGAGAGAGCTCTGCCTAATTATCTTCATTGAAACCAATGCATGTTTTACCTCTTGGTTTCAAATTTCTCTCATCACTTTTAGTAGCTGTGATTCTCATTAATATGCAAGAGGCATGGCAGGCTAGGTGTATCCCGCCTGGCTTTTTCTATGCCACTGATTACCAATGCTCCCATACTTGCAGCTTTGAAGTATTTTCTAGGTCTGTTTGTCATGCTCTGCCCCCGTATTCATCTCAGACTCACAGTCTGATTCAGAAGGACTGGATTGTCTATAATAATAATCTTCAGGTAGAAGATTAGTGCTGTAGAAATTTCAGTTGTAACATGTATTTGTAACGCTTTTGTAAGTGAAAGTATTGTACAAATATTTATTTTTTATTTGCCTTAAAGATGAACACTATCATTCTCTTACAAAACATGGTGAAATAGATTTGTGGGTGTGTGTATGTGAGATTACAGACTACTTTCTTTTTAATGGGGTACCAGGGATATTTCTAATTAGAGTTAAGGAGTAACAAGTCAAAACTACATTTAAATTGTGCTTGGTTAATTGCAGAGATCACTTATCTACCTAAAAATCCCAAATAAATTATGAAGAATTGGACTTTCTAGACTGTTCCCTTACCCTTTGAACTTTGACTGTAAGGGAATAAATTCAGCATTAAGGTTCCTAGGCCATACCATATGTTCTACTGAGAAGACAGTGGAATATACACAAACAATATGTATTCTGAAATTAAGTATGAGACAACTTGGAAGAAAGATGTTCCTTAATTTCTTTCACTAAGATCTATGGTTTTCATCAGATTATGGACAGATTTAGTCAGCCACGTACTGTTGGCAAAACTCAGTTGCTTTCTGTTTACTTGCAGCTGCTACTGGCAGATTTAAATGAGTTTACTTCTTCACAGTGTGTTAGGTCTACCAGCACATATACATCTCCTGTTTGCTTGCATCCTTGCTTTCAAATGTGGCATTTATCCTTGCTTTTAGTATTTTTTTAATAGGAATTACATTGGTGTTTTTCAAGGGAAGGAAATCTTTAGATATAATTTTTTCTCTCTTCTGGTTTTCTACATTTTGCTGTCTTGTGAAATGACACCCAACTGCAACTAAAGCCTTTAGTGTGTCTCCATGAGAAAATGTTTCTCATAGAGAAAGGTGCAATGCAGGATCCCATGATAAAGCAGAATCCCTCAGAGAGCTTCACAAAGCAGCAGGGAGGCCTGGGTGGGAAGAATTCAGGAGGCATTGTGTCATTCAGTAACATTTAGACAGAAATTAAACCGAGAGTCAAACGCATTATGCTTCATCCAGGTTTTAATACGGATTAAAAATAAGTAAGGAAAAGATAATACTGTTTTCATGCAATACAGTTTTGGGTTGTACTGTGTGCCAGACTAAAGTGTCCTCTTATTGTAATTGTTTTTCAAAGGTGGGTGCTTGACTATACTAGCAAATGTGTGTATGTTAACATACTTAATATCACCATTATTAATTTCCCCAGTTCTTTTAAAACCAGCTTGACAGTGTAATTTTAGTCTTAATGTCAAGCAGTCTCCTTTGGGGAAGACCTGTAAAAGTGGGCTATGAGGCTTGACAGTGTTTTGTATAAATATTAAATACTTTCTCAAACTTGTTACACACAAAGGTGTTTATCCAGTGTGATCTGCCATGTCTCAGGAGTGTACTGCACTGAACTGTGTCATCTTCACAGCAAAATCAATACACAGGTGCTTTACTCCATCTTTTTCTGACATGTTCTGCCGGAGTGTTGTGCTGCAGCACTGTTGACAAAGGCACCGAGGCAGGTGCATGGGGCAGTAGTTGTGCTACTGATACAGCTCTGGTTCCTAAAAGTTCTGGTCAGAATAAGCCAACTGGTTCGCAAATTTAATCTTTGTTAATGCTTTTATTTATTAGTGCTTTCTAATGAGTTCTCATAGTCATTTCTTCCCCTGCATCTAATTCAGCCTGATGAATGTTGACTAGAGTTACTAATACGTTCCTGAGTGTGGGATGGAAGAAATAAATGCCCCTTGGATGAGTGTGCCACTTGGGGAGCATGTCAGCTGTGAACGTTACAAAGCTGTGTGGTTTTGGAAATGATACTACCATGAAGACTTACTTTTTCTTAATGCACAATAATGGGATTATATATTAACTTTAAAATAATCTTGGTTTTTGTATAACAGTTAATGATGTAGCCAGGGGATTTGTTAACATCAGCTTTTAAAAATTGTGAATGAAATAAAGACAGTTTCCTACTCAAAGTGGCTTGAACAGTGGCTGTACCGCATAGGCTTTCTTGTACGTTTTCCATTAGCTTACAAGCTGGGAGGCTTTGGCTACCTGTCAGCAGTGTTTAATGTATTTGTGGAGGTTTTGGGAAAGAAAAAGAATGGGCAGAAGCTTAAGCAATAGATTTCTTCCTTAGTGCTTCATTCCCTAGCAGAGGAGCCTGGTGTCCTGCAGGAAGGATTCCAGCTGTCGGGTTCATTAGGTGTGTCTGGCAGTTTTCAGTACACAGCATTTAAGTTTACAGAGTGCAAACATTCAGCTAGATTTGCTAGTCTTAGCAGATAGGTGGAGTGTTAAAATATTTTTATTATTTCATATGAGGTACAAATGAGGTTCCAACTAATGTCTTCGAGCTGATCCTCCTGTGTTATGTGTGATGACTGATTGTGTACAGTCCTACTTGGAGATAAGCTGTGATTTACTGCAGAGAGAGATTGTCTAGAGGCGCTGCTACCCCAGTTTAAAATGGGAAGTACCAGTCACTAAAAGCTCCATTGGAGACATTTTCAGGCCCTTCCTGAAGGTGTTCAGAATTGACAAGGTGCAGACTTCAGGAAGGAGACTGGGGCCTCCAGAGAAAGTGTTCCATGTATTTCCTTTGATAGTGTACAGCTCTCCTTCCTGTGACAAGTAACTTTTTGATCGGTGTTTAAATTAAAAAGGTGGGAAGGTCAGAGAGTTTAGCAGGGATGACCAGCATACCCATCACATCACTGCTGGAGGAAAGCAAGTTTTGCTGTTGCAAGAGATGAGAGTCCTATTTTGAGATTGGAGAACTCCAGCGTCATCCCAAAGAGCGCTGAATTGTTTAACATGATGTTGTAGCAATATTTTATTTCAGATGATGACACTCTTACTAAATCTTGAAGAACATATTGGATGCTGGTATTTGTATCCCTTTGTGTGTGAAGCTGGGTTGCCTTAGTTACTATGAGTCGCAGAAATCCTCACAAGCTGACTGTGCCAGGCTCCTGAATATTACAGCACAGCAGTGTGCTGGTGGTATCTTAAATAGGGTTGTAGCACCATGTGTGTGGGGAAGAGAACAACAAAGTAGAGGGAGAATGCTTCAGAGTTGCAGTCCGTTGAACTTCTAAGAAGATGAGTAGAGTAACTTTCTCTGAGGCTTATAAAATCCAGTATGCTGATAGTGTCTTGCTGAGAGCAGGGGTGCTTGTTCTGAAGAGATACCTGCTAATTCAAAAATACATCTAGCAAATTGACAGTAGGACTTAAACTTGAAAGAGGACAGTGTGAAGGAGGAAGAACTTTGTATGCTTAAACAGTAGAGTTTAGAGATTGCTTTCAGCTCAGTTGCAGTTATTTTGAAAGCAGAAGTCCTTTCCTAGCTAGGGAAGCTAGGCAGAATCAAAGCAAAACCCTGGTACTGCTATTTCTCCCTCTCACAGCTTTTCCCTCTCCAACCCATCCAACACTGCTTACAAGGTCAGCAGGCTTATGTGAACACATGGAGTTACCGCTGACCTAGAGATGTTAATGGCCTTGATTTTTGTTGCCATGTGTTTTGCTAAGGCTAACTGCTGGCTTTGGGAAGAGTTGTGAAATGCAAACCTTGTCAGAGGTAGCTCCAAACCAGCTCATAAGCACCTGGGTTTAGTACCACGTGTACTTTTGGATGTAAGCTGACATAGATAGTGTACAAAGTTTTGCTTTTAAATAATATGCAATAAACTCTTTCCTTACTGCAAAATGATGAGTGAGAATTGTTCTTATCCAGGCAATGTGCATTTCACCCCATTCCATTTCCTCTGAGGTAAAAGGTACAACTTCCAGTGACTCTAATGGGAGCAGTTACACTGAAGTGGTCTGCTCTAGAAATACCACCCTCCAAGTCTCTGAGTGTGTGGGAGAGATGTGCTTCTGTCCCTGCCAACTGTTAAAGAGAATTTACTTGTTAATTATCTGTCACTTGCAGGCTTCAGTGATAATTTTGAGCAACTGCCTCAGGGCATTATGAAATTATTGAAGCCTCAGCTGCTGACCTGGCTGTTCTCCTGTTGCTGTTCTTGGCCAGTAATTCCTCTTGACAGTATAAATATTGTTGTTCTGAAAGCCATTTGGGACTGATGATTACTTTTCTTGCGTAGATCAGGATGAAATAGTAGTATACTTGGGCTTCAGAAAAGTTACTGCTGTGTATACAGACACTGATGGGATTTAAGCTGAGCTGGGGATGTTAAGGAAAGAGGGATGACTTGTTCATTTATCCTCTGCATGATTTATTCCTGGGACCTCATATTAATATGAGTGTGCTTCTGCATGTATTTTTGGATTTACATCTCACTAATCTGGAAAGTGAAAGCATGCACGTTGCGTAGTTTGAAAACGGTAATTTCTGTGACCCAGCAAAAGATGCGGAGGAGCCCGGTTTCGTAACAGGTATGGCCTAGTTAGAACTGTCATAATATGCTGGATGTTGATAACTGTGTTATGGAAAGATAACCTATTAAAATACGTTTTTTCTGAAGGGGATAATCAGCTTGATTATAAAATACTGTGTCGTGTTTTCAGGTCAGCTGGTGGTATGTACGCTCTGCTCCTGCGTCATGAAAACAAAACAGATCTGGCTTTTCTCTGCTCACATGCTCCCTCTGCTGGCACGGCTCTGCCTGGTCCCTTTGGAAACCATTGTCATCATCAACAAATTTGCCATGATTTTCACGGGTTTGGAAGTTCTCTACTTTCTGGGATCAAATCTTCTGGTGCCCTATAACTTGGCAAAATCTGCGTACAGAGAGCTTGTCCAGGTAAGACAGAGAACGTAACAATTTTATTTTCCTTGGCATGTTTGGTGGGGTGTTTTTTTGTTGTTGGTTTGTTGGGGTTTTTTTTAGGAAAGAAATTAAAAAATACTTCGTCTTCTATGCATCTGTGTGTGCTAACTCATCCTTTCTTAGCAGACCTATCCATAGCATCTTCTTTCTTTAATTTGTGGTATTTTATAATTTGTATGGGTTAGCAATTAAGACATTAGCCTGAATTATGCTACTGTCCAGTTGAGCATGTACACTTTGCTTAGTCCTTCCCAAATCCAGGCTAAAAGATGAGAGTGGCAGAATGGAATTTATTTACAGTCTCATTAAGTGAGCAAGGTAATCTCCATGCATTAATTGTAGTAGCTGTTCATTTCAAGAAATGTCTTCTGTATTAAAAGCATTTGTAATTATAGTAGTGTTAAATTGGGAGTAACACTAAAGCTGATTTTGATGTAGTAATCACTGACTTAACAATCGATGATTTATAAGATTGCAGACAGTGATTTGGAGGATCTGTAGCATTTTCTTCAGAACAGCAGCATTGCTGAGACCTCTAACAAAAGAGTTTCCAGAAACAGAGAAGACTGATCTGACGTGTATCCATTTTGTTAATGTTTTGACATGTAATACGTGTTTAGTTGAAAAGACACTTTGTTAGTGGTACAGAAACATCACACCTAACATTACTTATTTAAAAAAAAAAAGTATGTGTATATGAGTCTTTCTGTGTGTTTAAACATGAAAAGATTGATGCTTGCTTGACTTCTGACTGATCCACTATTTCAGCTCTCACCACTTGCTACATTTTTTCAAACTAAGCCACTAGTTTTCTGCCTTCAGCTTTTCAGTCCCGAAGCAGTCTTAAAACTAACTTGTTAAGCTCCTTCAAAACCCTCTTTTGAGCTCTTCTTTGCTGTCATATCTGTCATGCACAAACAAAAACTTGGCAGCAGTAGGTGTCTGGTGTGCCAAGGTCTCAGCCTGTCGTGTTGTACGTTACCGTCTGGTTATTTATTTTGTATGTAGTTGGTCTTTGGAGTTCTGTGCTTGTACAGCACCTAGCGTGGCCTGATCTCGTCCATAACTAGCTTGTAGATTTGCTGATTAAGAACTAATTTGGGAGCTAATTGGCAAAGCTTCAATATCCTTATTTTTCAGTGAGAATAGGAAAATCATGCTTATTGTTTACTCTAAGCGGTGATGTTTGGAGTACAACAGTTGCACCTCTTTGTACACCTTGGAGCCTTGCAACAGGTTGGAACCAGCATTTCCATTTTCCATGTGCATGAACACACACAGAGTTTAGCTTCTTGAAGTCAAATTCAGATTGGATGCAGATTTGAGTCATGTATCTGGTTTTTGTTAGACGCTTACGTTTAAAACACTTCAACACCTTATGAATGTTTTAATGTTAAATACATTCTGGGGGATGAGGGGGGAAATAGTTGTTTCTTGCTGGTTTGTAGTTTTTTTGGGTTTTTTTGGTCAGAATTATATTGTAAATATAGCTGTTACACAAGTCTCCATCTCTAGGATTGCTTGTCCCTTCCCCTCCCCACCCCCAGTATTTCAAATCTTTGCTTGCCAGGCTCTATTACACTGTTTTAATCATGAGGAAGAAGTATTCCTTGTATGTGGTCTTTGGACAGTCATCATACTCTTTTTCCTGACTTTTTATGCAGAGAACACAAAGCTTTTTCCTTGGGAATACAGAGAAAATGGCAGAAACTTTATAATGTGGCACTGTTATATGCTGCTTTTCTAAATGCGTGTAGAAGAGAGTGGGTTGAAATGAAAACTTGTGTGTGTAGTTTTTGCATTATATTGACAATAAAGGAAAACAGGATTTTTGGTTTTAAAGAGCTTGCTGCTCTTTGCCTATGTTCCTGAAACAGAACAGAAAAAGCCTTCGCTTGTAGTGTGTTTGTGTAACTGGCTGCACTCCACTACAGATCAAGCTTACTGTGCTCATTCCAGAGAAGGATGTTGCTGTTTTCTTGAATATTTTCCTACTTGTATTTCCATCACCATAACTTCATGTAGTTGTTAGTTTTCAGTTAATGTCTTCATCCTGGTTTTTATGAGTTTACTGCTATTTTAATCTGGATTTAATTGGTGTTTTGATACCAGTGGCAAAACTTAGCGAATATTGGGAAGTTAAACACCAGGAGTGTTTCCTGAATGCAGCATCACAGGGGTGACAGCCCTAGCAGGCGAGCCAAGGCACCTTTGTGTGTGTGTGTGTGTGTGTGTGTGTGTGTGTGTGTGTGTGTGTGTGTATTTCAGACTGTGGCTGTTGGTGTAATTTAAAAGCAGGTCCAGAACCTTGGCTGCCTACTTGCAGCAGAAGATGCCAGAAAATACCTCACGGTTATGAATCTGCATTATGAGCGTAGCGTGACCCTTTTCCACTGTGGTGGAATGCTGTGCCAGGAGCTGCACAGGATTGCTTACGTTGGTCACAGGCCAAGGGAGTCTCCTGAGGGCAGATGCACTTCCTTTGCAAGTTTGTGTGCAAACCTAAAAGTGGGAGCCTGGCAGCATATTGGTTGTCGATCAGCCAGAGCAGATACTGCAGCAGGTCCCATGAAGGTAACATCCCTCATGCTTGTCGTGAAAGGCTGAGTAGGCAGCTTTTTTAGTGTTTGCTAAAATTTGCTAGCTGTAATGGATTGTACGTCACTGTGGGAAGCAGATGATGAGGAAACAGTAGTTATGAGATATTTCCTTTTGATCTTTTGTGTTAAGTCCAGCTCTATGCAGTTCCAGCTTCTTGGAAATGTCTGCATTTTAACTTAGTCTTTGCAATACAAAAGAAGTAATTTGAGCTTCGGAGTCCTCTGAAATAACTCTTAAGCATGAATTTCAAAACACTTGGTGGATTAGGAGCAGTCAGAAGTCTGGTACATGTTCTTTTTGAGGTACTTAAACATAGAATGTCTGAGGTATTAAATTTTTCCTTGAAACCAGGTCAGCAAGGCAGATTTACTGTGCTGAAGTGATGTGGCTCCTGTTTCAGTATCCAGTGTGTGCAGTGACTTGGAATAAATATAGAGAAAACAACACTGCTGTGACTTAAG
This sequence comes from Antrostomus carolinensis, assembly GCF_000700745.2. Classification (NCBI taxonomy): domain Eukaryota; kingdom Metazoa; phylum Chordata; class Aves; order Caprimulgiformes; family Caprimulgidae; genus Antrostomus; species Antrostomus carolinensis. The sequence continues at coordinate 24,552 of NW_010336383.1, read as the reverse complement.
CTGGGCAAAAAGGTCTGAGTAGGTTGTGCACGAATTGGTGACACATGTCCTTGTCCCTCTGGCTGTGGACAGGCTGCAGCCAGCAGCTCCAAGCCAGTTATTCACAGGAGGGAGCATTCAGCTGGTCTGTTTGCTGTACAGTCAGGTACTTGTCTGTACTTCAAGACAGACAGTCTGGTAATAAGTCAGTGCTGAACCTGTGCTCTCCCTTTGTCAAACTGTAGCTTGGTGTACCTCCTCTTTTCCTTTGGGATGGCTAATGCCATATGAATTGCCCTCAGCTTCGTTGTGGCTTTATTGTTGTTATCAAATCATGTGTGCTGTGAGCCAGTAACAAACTGCATTTTTCTCTTTTCTTGCCCAGGTGGTGGAGGTGTATGGTCTCCTGGCTCTGGGGATGTCTCTGTGGAACCAGCTGGTTGTCCCAGTTCTTTTCATGGTGTTTTGGCTTGTCTTATTTGCTCTTCAGATCTATTCCTATTTCAGCACACGGGACCAGCCTGCCTCAAGAGAGAGGCTCCTTTTCCTCTTCTTGACAAGGTAATTAGCTAGTCTGCAAATGATTTTCTGTTTTGGCTATCTTCTGAAGTGAAAGTGTGTGCTCTTTTAGAAACTAGATACATAGATCAACTTTATTGCATTTGGATGCCCAACAAATATTTGTCCTTATCACAGAGACTGTGTATGTAAACCTTGTTAAGCTTGTCTTTCAGAGGCATGGATCCCATTCAGAACAGACAACATTAGTAGAACTGTGGGAGAGTTCCCAAAGAAAGCAAAATGCTTCTTTGATGAGGGAATAGCTATTATTAGAACTTTGGTCCAGAAGTTATCAGTTTACAAATTGGTTTCAAGTCTGGAGATGTTTCAGCTGAAGTTCAGTCCAACTGATACCTTATTTATGATTGTGATGCTTTCTGAGCCCTGTATGTCTTGTTTCGTCATTCTGGTGTGGAACACATTCTTGAGTTCATTGAAGCAGCCAAAGTACCCAACTCCTGAAGTAACTTCTGAGTCCAGTGATTAATTTGGCAGAGCTGTAAAGATCTTAAAGATATGAAATTCCTAAAAGCTTTGTAAAAACTGGTTGTGAGAGATGCCTGTGTTGATGCTGTTAGTGAGAGAAAGGCAGCATTTGAGGGATTCTTCTGGCTTGAACCTACGTACCTTTGCAGGCTGTTGTTTAACTAGAAATTACAGCATATGGAAGGGAACAGGAGTGTAGAGCAGAGAGGAAGGAACTAGGTGTGTTGCAGAAGGTGACTTAGGCAAATTAATGTAATACTGGGATAGTGAGAAAATAGACAATATTGTCTAAACATACAGGTAACATAGGGCATATTCTTTAGAGACCACACGTCATTAGTTCTGCTGTTTGGGTAGCAACTTGTTTCAGTAACTTGCTCATCACTACAGTTTTCCAATTAGACTTTCCAGTTGCTTAGTTTTTGCATGCCTCTGTGTGTGTACATCTGTCTATGGTGTCACAATGTAAGCTCTCAAAATTCGTTATCATTAAGGAGAAATGCCAGGGATTTTATTGTGTGTACTGTTAAAATTGTTTACAATGTCCTACTACATTATGTAAAAGCCCTCACTATGTTACCTGGTTGTCAACTAAACCACTGTTGTCTTGAAGTTTTTCCTCCTGTTCATCTCTGCTGCAATTTTAATTTTGTTACACTAGATCACTACATTCAGCAGTTGGTAGAGGTGAGGAAAGCTATCTCTTTCCTAGGAAGTTGAGTTTATTCCTACACCAAAATTGTTAAGACTTCCCCTATTCATGGCAAAGCAGGGAGCTTGCTTTGTAGACTTGCATGGGCCTGATCCATGAGTGAATGAATACCAGTTGATCTCCGGGAAGTTCTTCTTGCAATTGCAAAAATGCAGAAAAACTACGCAAATGTTTTCAGTGTTTGCTCTGTCACGGTAGAAAAATAATCAACATTTATTCATCTTAAAAAGACAAACTCGGGTAGTACCATTAACAAAGCCTTACCCCTTTGGAGGGAGTTGGAATTCAGATGAGAGTAACTGGGCTATGCAGGACAGCTGTGTCTGATTTTCCTTAGAATGCCAGAGTGGCTGTACTGGGTCAGACCAAACATTGATCTAGCCTAGGATCCAGTTTCCAGCAGCGGCTATAAATGAGTGCCTGGAAAGACACCCACCCGTAATATGACAAACAGAATGCTTCCTAGTACTCATCCAGGCCCACATCCAACTTTGGCTGTCAGGCTGCATTAGCTGGGTGTGGTTAGTACGTATTCAGTAACCCTCAAAAGACTTCTCTTCCATCAGTTTGTGCTTTCTGCCTTCGAACCCGTGTACCCTTGTGTCACTTGAAAGATCCTGAGGCAAGGAGTTTCACAGCCCAACTTGAAAAATCCATTGAAAAATCCATTTTGATTGTTTGAATCCATGTAGTTTCATTCAGTGCCCCTCAATTCATGTATTGGCAGGGAAAGACCAAACAATTCTGTTTTTTTCTTTAAAATCAAGAGCAGCAAGTCTGTTTTTCCCAGATTGGAAAGCTCGTGCTTGTATGTTTGCTGTTTAAAAACTGTTCTGTACCTTTCATTGTCCTTGTTGTTCCTTTCGAAAATCTTTTCCATGGGTAGTAACTGCTGTGATTTTTTAGAAGTCTTGAAGAGTTCAGCTCTTTAGGACAATTTATAAACTGGTGCTTGACACATAAACATAACACTGAAAGCTCCCCAGGCTTCTCTTTGAGCTCTTAAGCTCCTCTGGGACCCTTGCATAGTAGATCATCTGGAAATAAGTTTAAAGGTACTAAAGTTACTCTGACAAAAAAGAATTTGGCATCGGGCAGAAAAGTCAGGATTTTTTATTTCTGATAATTTATTTTGAAGTAAAACTTAGAGTTCCTCAAATATCCTGCAGAAATAGCTGCTTTAAATACTGTACCTCTCACTATCTTGACAGGCAGGAACATTTAAAAGCTTTTTCAGCCCTGCACAGCTTGGTAAACAGGCAGAATTTGAAGGCTTACCAGAAGCACTGCAAATAGTATATATAAACACATCAGCATTTTCTGCTGTGAATTGCTTTCAAAGGAGATCTACAGTTAAAGTAATCATTAAAAAAGACAAAGTAAATATCTCATGGGCAAGCTTTGTTTATTTTTTAAGCATGTGCTTCCTCAAAACTCTTTTGTCTTGTCAGAGCACTGGACTAGTTCACTCTTCAGTCAGTTAATTAGCATGACATGTTTTTGACCACCATAGTTTCTCTCACAAGGCTACTATCCTGGTGAACAAGCGAAGATTTTTTTTTTTTATTTTATTTTATTTTTTTTAAATGAATGGTTATGTCAGCGTATTACCTTGGATTGTGTATGTGAGGATTTCCAGATGTATAATCCCTGGCTGACAGCTGGTTCCTTACCGAGTGTTGGGGCATACAGTGCACTGTGCTGCACTTCCCTTGTCCTGGCATCATCGTGTTTCAGAAGCCCGAGTACCCTCTGAGCCTTAGGCTGCTCCAAATATTGCAGTGCCAGGATCAGCAGAAGAGCAGCCCTAAGGTAGGGGAACTGAAGTAATGGAGCTGTTCTCAGCATTGTCAAATGTATTATGGGGTCACAGTTTTTGGGACTTCACTGCTGTAGCAAAAGGGAGGGAGAAGCCTGCTGAGAGAGAATATTCTTCTTTCTCTGATTTTGTTGCTTCTGACCAGTGTTGCTACCAAAAAGCCTCCAGTCTCCCAACAGTTTTTATCAGTTTGATGTTTGTTTGCATTATTGTGGATCTGAGTGGAAAGTGCCTTAGTGAATGCATCTGCTTTAACTCTGTGTTTCTGGTAACTGGCTGAAATTTCAGCAAGTAACCTGGGTGCATCTGTCACCTGAGGCTGTCAAATGACTTTTTGGTTGTGAAAACCCTACGCAAGCAGGACAGTGCCACCGCGTGGCACAGCGCTGGAGAGGGACGGGAGAAGTACCACAGCACAGCCTGACAGCAGCGTTAGCTAGGGAGCTGAGATGAAGTTCTATCTTGGAAAGAAGTGACAGAATAACTCTCCTCTTTCTCTTTTTATAGGAGGATTCTGTGGCTGCGTAGAGCTTTTAATGTTTTCGTTAAACCAATCCAATTTTGCTTTAAAATCAGTTTGCACAATTAACCTGACAAGGGGACAGCTCATCACATTGTTTTTAATTAATGGATCTCTTATTTTTGTTTCTTTTTCCCTCTCTCCTCCCAGTATTGCTGAATGCTGTAGCACTCCGTACTCACTTCTGGGCTTGGTCTTCACAGTCTCCTTTGTTGCGTTGGGAGTTCTGACTCTCTGCAAGTTCTACTTGCAGGGTTACCGAGCATTCATGAATGATCCTGCTATGAACAGGTAAGAGCCTTGTTGTGCCTAGGGTCTAAAAAGAAGCAGACAAAAAGGGATTTATGTAGAAATATATGGGTTGCTTTGCAATTTTTTAACTTAGGAATTCTTGGGTATCCTTGACAGGCTTCTGGTATGCCAGTCTATGTGTGCATTGGAAGGATTTGAGGTGAAAATACAGCTTGTCACAGACTTCTTGGGAGATGGTTCATTTCTGTAACAAATTGTCTTAGTGCTTTCATTTACATGAGTCATTGCAAACATTTTCACATGCTTGGATAATATAAACACTTCACATTTACATTTCCTTATTTACCCTGTAGTAATGTGTGAAGCATTATTAATCTATGAAGCTTAAAACACAGCATTCTATGGATTGACTGTAAATCACTATGGGAGATAGCTAAAATGTAGAAACTGCATTGTCTTAACGCTTCTCCCAACTTGTCTAATATGAAATTGAGATCCTAGGTATTAACACTACCTTTCTTGGTTATTCCAGCCCTTAACTCCATAGAAAGTTCAGACCGTATGAAAAAGAATGTTTTATATTTTGGATTCCAAGAGGTGGAAGTGAAAATGGTATATATTGGGGTTGCCCAGGAGCAGTCTACATAAAAGCATCTTTTGGGGAAGCATGCAGTTCTGAGTGATCTGTACTTGAACTGCGTCAAATACTGGTGCAAAATTGTGGTCCTTGTAGGTATTAAATTCAGTCTGAGGTTCCAAACCAAAAAGAACTGGGCAGCTCTATTTGATGTAGGTACAGAGAGAATACACTGAAAAATGGCTAAATTGCTAATTTGTGTAAATGGGGCATCGGGTGGGGTGTTGACAGACAGGAGAGTGAAGATGGGGAAATAGAACAGGTGGAGTGGGTCCTCATGGTGATCTAGGAATGAGGCTGACTGGTGCCTGGGTGTAGACACAGCAGGGCTGCTTTGGGCTTGTGTAGGCAGCATGGAGGCTGGTGCGTTCCTCCTTTTAGGGCAAAACCTGAGTCCTTAAAATGCTTTGTGCTGGAACGACCTTATCATTCGGTGGTGTCTGCTGGGCTGGATGTAGCTCACACACTGCCCCTCTAGAGCAGGGCTCTGAAAGCTGCTAGTTCCTAACCCCTAAACACTTCAGCGTTTCTGAAAACATTTCCCTCTAGTTAAAACCTTAGCAGGGACATCAGTAAGAGCTAAAACAAGTGGCAATTGAAGGGTTGTGCCAGAAATGGATAGCTTATTTCCTGGTGTTTCTAAATGTATTTTTGAACCAACATTGACACACATAAAAATGTGATTGTTCTTTTGCCTGTGTTTATCTGCAGGGGAATGACTGAAGGAGTCACACTCCTGATCCTGGCTGTGCAGACAGGTTTGATTGAGCTCCAAGTTGTGTTTTTTGCTCAGTATTATTCTTTTCATTGTGGTGGCATCCATACTTCAGTCCATGCTGGAAATTGCTGATCCCATTGTCTTGGCATTGGGAGCCTCAAGGGACAAGTAAGAGACTGGTTTCCAAAACTAAAAGTTATTCAGTGCTGTTTTAGGAGGTGATAAACTAGTAATTGGTGGCCTGATTGGGATTTTTAGTAGCTTGTAAAGTTACCCTGTCTTTTCTGTATGCAGACTTCTTTTCTAGTATAAATTCTCTAGTTTTTCCCTTTCTATCCTACTCCCTCAAGAGCACACAGTGTTATTTTTCCCCATGCTGTATGCTGGCAAACAGGGGTGACTTTGGTCACCTGCCCCTGCGCAGGACTGCATCCATCCAGCCTGTGCCAGACCACGCTGCTCGGAAGCTGCTGGCTGCCTGCTCCGAGTATTAGACTGTTCAGTGGTTATTCTCCCCAGCAAGAGTGTCAGTGCACTGTGGGCTCAGTTAAGCAAATCCAAGATTCCGGTGCCTGTGCTCTCCCCACCCACACTCCATTGTGTGGATTTGCAGAATGGTTTTGCTTAACCTCCCGTGCAGTTGGGTAGGTTTCCCTCTAATGCAGTGATCTCAGACAGCTGTTGAGGATGGGAAGTTTCTAGGAGTGACTTTGTGTTAGTTATTTTAAAACCTATTTTTTGTGATGCTGTGATCCCCAAATGATAGTGTTTACTGGCAGAAAATAAGAGGTGGAAGGCTTGCATTAGTGTACAAGATGTTTGGATCATGTGGGACTGTTAAGTTTAATTTGTGTTTTGAAGAGCTGTATTGGTATCTGGTGTTCTTGTATTAATCTGTTTGTATCTTTGTTAATTGCTTGTGTCTTTTCCTTTTCTTGTGTCTTTTCCCCTTCTGTAACCTCTAAGTGAAGAAATAAAAGAGAACGTTTATTTATGTGTAGAGAGTCTGTTTAGCTTAGAGGCTACTTGTAGCCAGTGTATTCTGCCTGCGGCAATGTTAACTTGAGATATAGTAACAGAGAGAAAGAGTAGAGCCAGGATATGAGCATCTGCCCAGCTTAAACAAGCAGTCTGAGGTGGCAGCGAGTTGTAACTCTCTTCTGCCAAATCTCACAGGCAGTTCTAAATCAAGTAGGATCAGGATAAATTCCACTTCAGCTCTCCCTTTCTCCCTCACCCACAGACACAGAATTGCAGACCTCACAGCAGTCTTCTGATGTTTCTTCAGACTGTATTAAATTAGCCAGTTTCTGCTGCTCTTCTGTCCCCCCAATGCTTTCAGTTTTTCTGTACCTTATTTCCAGAGCTAAATGAGGTTAAAATGCAACCTGAGGAACATATAAGGGTAGTATAGTAAATTACTGGAGATACTCTGAAATCCTTCACAACTGGGTGGGTGTAAAAAGATTGATGATGTGTTTAGGTTGGGGAGGGGATTAGGAAAGGTAAATGATAGGAGCAGAGTAAAGACTGACAGATGAGTGTTCAAGTCCCTGCTACACTTTATCTTTTGTGATCCCTGAATTGGGGTATATACTTCGAAAGGCAGCATGATGATCAAAGGAAATACCTTTGCCCTATACATATTAGCAAAATGGCAGAGGAGTTGTAATAAGTATATAATCTGTGAGAATGCTGTTTGTATAGAAAGGTGTACAGGTTCTATTCATATTTAATAATTTTCTTTATTTTAATGGACTTTCATCTGCAAAACTCAGTATCTCAGGTACTTAATTTGTCTGACCACTGACTTGGCCCATTATAACGATTACTGTAGCTGATTTTTTTGCCCATAATCTTTGTCTTTTATTGAAAATAGCAAAGGTCATATGAGAGGGAATTTTTCATACTGTGTGTGTTGTAGGCATGCATGCTGGGAATGAGTCTGTGCCCAAGTAAAATAGAAACTCCTTTCAACAAGTTAAAGCCTTGAGCAAATCTAACGTGCCTTCATCCAGCAGTCAGTCTGTTCTTTTTCTGACACTCAAATCTGGCTTAAAAAAAATAAAAACCTATTGTGTTGTTTGCAGGAGTCTGTGGAAGCACTTTCGAGCAGTCAGCCTCTGTTTGTTCTTACTTGTGTTCCCCGCGTACATGGCCTACATGATTTGTCAATTTTTCCACATGGATTTCTGGCTGCTGATCATTATCTCCAGCAGTATTCTAACCTCCCTTCAGGTAAGAATGTTAGCCCTGTAGTAACTGTGAAGCCCTGTGTTAACTGTGATCCTGTTCCTCTAGGAGGGAAAATACATGATGTGAAAAGAACAGGGATGATAGAAAGGCAGAAGTACAAGATATGATAAAAAATAATTCTATCTTTATCCTGTGTCTGAGGCTAAGGAGCTCCTAGAGGTGGGCTGAGAACATAGGTGAATGGAAGTCTATTTCAAATTGTAGAGCCAGAAGGCTTTTGAGGGTGTAACCGTCATAGTGGAAGGGTTTTTTCCCAGAGTACTCATTTATATATTGTTACTTAGCTGTGGCTTGGAAAGCAATTTGATGTTCATAATACAGTAGTATAAACACAGGAAATGTTTTGTAAGGGTGTAACCGTCATAGTGGAAGGGTTTTTTTTCCCAGAGTACTCATTTATGTATTGTTACTTAGCTATGGCTCTTGGAAAGCAATTTGATGTTCAAAATGCAGTAGTATAAACACAGGAAATGTTTTGCGCTATGAGTATTTGTTACAATTTGTGGGGTTTTTTTACAACTAAATTTACAAAATTGCCCCTCGTGATGCTCAGAACTTCTGTTTAATCAATTCAGCTATGTTCTGGGCTCAGGAAAATACTGAAGGGGAGGGAAGTACTTGGGAACAAGGTTAAATGCTTCGCAAGAAGGGAAGTACTTGGGAACAAGGTTAAATGCTTCACAAGAATGTGTTGGGGTTTTTTTTCTTTTTCTTTTTTTTTTGTCTTGAAGTTCAGCAACAATTTTAAGTCTTGCCCGCCCTCTGTCTGATTTGGGAGCAGGAAGTACTTGGGAACAAGGTTAAATGCTTCACAAGAATGTGTTGGGGTTTTTTTTCTTTTTCTTTTTTTTTTGTCTTGAAGTTCAGCAACAATTTTAAGTCTTGCCCGCCCTCTGTCTGATTTGGGAGCATT
>NW_010336383.1:0-15596 GCF_000700745.2 Antrostomus carolinensis | reverse complement strand
CTCTTCATTTATGTTTTGTTTATGGTGGAGGAGTTCAGAAAAGAACCAGTAGAAAATATGGATGATGTGATTTATTATGTAAATGGCACATACCGGCTGCTGGAATTCCTCGTCGCTCTCTGTGTGGTGGCGTACGGTGTCTCAGAAACGATCTTCGGTGAATGGACTGTGATGGGTTCTGTGATCATCTTCATTCACTCCTATTACAATGTGTGGTTGCGGGCCCAACTGGGGTGGAAAAGTTTCCTTCTTCGCAGAGATGCTGTGAATAAGATCAAATCACTGCCTGTTGCCACAAAAGAGCAGTTGGAGCAACACAATGATATCTGTGCCATCTGCTACCAGGTAAGAATAGAAGTGTCAAAAGATTGACTTGAACTTAAATGCCTCTAGACTGCCAAGTTCAGTCTGCAGCTAGTAATATAAGTTACTTGGATTATGTTTAATGAGTAATACTTTTTTGCTCAAGAAGTGACTTGATTTACCCAGTTTTCTGCTTTGTGTAAATTGATTTGGAGTGCCGTCACTGATACAGTTTTCATGAATAAAGAGATAGTTTGGATGTGTTTAGACTTTTATTCTTTTTTTTCACCAGTTAGACAAAAACTGTGTCCTTGAGCTTCTTTGAAACCTCTTGTGTTTCAAAGAGTTTAGAGATTACTATTGACACCAGCTCTTGTGTTTGGGTTGAGCTGGTGTCAATAGTAATAGCAAATGTGCCCTTTCTTCATTAGTGGAAGATTTTGATACTGAAAGACAATGTGTTCTCAGTAGCTGATTTGTTGTTATTTTGTAGAAGCAGATCAGTCTCTACAGACATTGCTACTCCACTTCATGCACAATGTCAGTTTTATAGCAGAAACCTAATTAGCAAAAGGTGAAGGGTCTGCCAAATTGAAGCCAGCAGATGTAAAGACCTTAGAAAATAATGCTGAAAGTACTACCTTTAGCAGACCTCCACCTCCAAAGTCTCTTTCACTTGGATAGGAATTGTAGTTAAATATGACAGTGAAAGAACCATCCTAAGATTAGTAGCATGCAGCTGGAATGCAATTGGATTGACTCCAAACTTCATAAAAATTATTTGAGGAGTAAAACTACTGGTGCTGGATTGAATGACTGTGTTTAAAACACCAGACTGGTAATGTGTGGGTCTCAGCTGACAGAGTTAGCGTGTTACTTAATTTCTGGTTTGCTGTCGTTAGATGTTGTATCTGTGTGGTTTTGACTTGTGTAATAATTCCTTGTAAACAAAGCTTTTTGCCTAATTTCTCATCCCTGTAATAGAAACACCGACCTGACCTGTGTTTGAATTGTGTGTGTATTTGAATGCAGAGGCTTGTTGGTATGAAGGAAGGAACATTCTCTTACTTGCCTGTGTGCTGCCTCAGTCTCCTCTGTGGCTAGTGGACCTATTTAGATGTATGGGGTGAGGGAAGAGGAATGGGATTGCAAATAACATGATCTTTCTTTTTTTGTGTCTTTCAGGATATGAAAAATGCTGTAATCACACCATGTAGCCATTTTTTTCATGCAGGTTGTCTTAAAAAATGGCTGTATGTGCAAGAAACCTGCCCTCTGTGCCACTGCCAACTTAAGAGCCCTTCACAGCTACCAGGACTGGGACCAGAGCCAGTTCAACAGCCAAATCCTAGTGCAGAGCAGAATACCAGACCTGGAGATGCAGCTGAGCCTCCTGGTGTTGAACATGACAATGGGCCAAACATGAAAGACAGCCCTAGCAAGAGCAACAGACAGGTTGCTGATGGACAGGACAGCCTGGGGGTCTCTGCTGAGACGGAGGGATCTCAAATCAAGGACGATGACCCAAGCCAGTGTGAGGCCAGCCAGGGAGCAGCTTGTGCTGCAGAACTAATTGCCACCCCAGAGGGGTGCCCTGCTCAAGACCCAAGGGTTTGTGTCCAGCTCTAAGGTGACAAAGGATGACGTGGGAACAAACACATTTCAGAGATCCAAGTTTGACTCAGAAGAAAACCTGTCCTTCCACAGCTGTGAAAGAAGTTTAGCTGTTGATGCTGGTCAAAATGTAATCTCCAATGCTGATTTTTGTGGGCTGCTTGGTAGTGGTAACTCCAGTGAGATGTAGTAGAAATGACTCCAGAAGCTCTCTGAACTGTGGGCATAGGAAGGATGTCTGGAAATAGATTGCAGTGAAAAGAGTGTTTTCAAGATGTAGGCGAGGGATGATGGGAACAAGAGGTCTGTGAGAGGTTGTAGCCAGACGGACAGAACGCTAGCTTTTGTTTTGGTCAGGAAGAGGGTGTTGCATACAGCCGTGTCCTGGGGTACCCCAGAGGCGTTAGGTGCACTGAGTTCCTAGTCTCTGACTGAAGTGCAGCTTTGGTTGCTGACAAAATTTTTTATGGCACGTAAGCAAAAATCAAAGGTAAAACAGATTGTACTAGAAGATGGAAGCACTCTCAGTACGTCATGTGTATGCTTTGGGTGTTCTTGGTGGGGCAGTTGCATTTGAATTCATGTAATCTATAGTGACTCTTGACTTTTATGACAGAGTCTTCAATATTTTGATGTATATGAAACTTTTGCAAATAATGGGCACAGTCTGGGCTGCATGAAGTAAACTAAAGCTCTAATGAACACTTTGACCTCTGCTACCATGTGCAGGAGGAAAGTGGGATGAGTTTTAGGGCACGGATAGAGGCCTTGCAGTACTGTGCTGTGTAATGTTTAATTCTTGCAGCTGAATTAAAACAGTATTAAACTCTGGCGATATTTGCACTTTGGGAATGAGTACATTATTGTGTATGATCAGACTCCGCAAATGCCACTTTTAAAGCTGTTAATAGGTTTGCACCTTTTTTTCTTTGACAAGGACATGTCCATACTTAAATTTTTACATGCATCATGGCTTCAAGTAGAACCTAGGGACTGGGGTGGGGAGATAGGTGGGAGTAGGGGGCAGGTAATTTTTTTATGTGAATTTTGATATGAAGAGAAATTAGTCACTTATTTATACGATAGGCTTGACTCAAGTGTTTTTCAAAGTTGGTATTCCTAATGTGAAATGTGATACTATTTTATTTTTAGTAGTAAATTTGGATGTAGACTGACAGACATAGCTGAATGTCTTAATAAATTACATTTGAAGATTTTTACATCTGGTTACGTGATTCTTGTACTGAAATTCCGTTATTTAAGTATGTATTCCCCTTGGAGATTAGTGGAGCTTCTGATATGTGCTTTCTCCATTTCCATTTCAATGCTGTGTGTCCTGGTCCTACCTCCTGGCCTCCTCTGGTCTTTCCCACCAGATCTTCTCCAGCACAGACAGAAGAACTGCAGAACACTGAGGTTTCCTCCTGGAGGCCGTGTGGGCTGGCTGCTGCTACTGAGCCCCAAGCAAAACCCAAACCTTTTTCATTCTCACCTGACAGGATGGGAGTATCAATTACACCATCCTTTGATTCTGTGTATCAGTTTTGTTTTCTGGCATGTTGATTAGAAATCTAGGTTTACCACATGCTTCACTGATTCTTGCAAAGCTTTTACTAACAGCTGGGTGTGCTTAGGGGGGAAAAAATTGTGAGAAAATGTCTCTTTAACTCTTTTTCACTCCTGTTCATCAGTGGTCTGGGTCCTGCTCTTCCATGCCTGCATTTCCTTGGAATTCTTTCTCAAGAAGGTGTTTTGTATGTGTCCAAGCTTTTAACCTACACAATTGTTTCCATTCTAGCCACACTTAAAAGTGTGTGCAGTCAGGAAATGGGGAGTTTCTGGACAGCACTGTTACGGGATGCTCTTTAGTATTGTGAAACAAAGACTTCCCTCAATTCACAGAATCCTGCTTGCTGGCCCTGGGTGTGGAAAGATGACCCCAGAAGTTCCTCACACCATGATGGGAAGTTTTTCCTTTGTGTGAGATCACTTCACTTCCACGGTAGGGAGCAAGTGGTACCAAGTGATTGGGAAGAGAAGAGAAGAGAAAAGCTAGACTTGGTCAGTCTGGTGAAGTGAAGCTTGGAGGGGTTGTGACTGCAATACAGATATCTCAGGGTGAATGTGAGGAAGGGAGGAGAGGAACTTGTGCTCACCTACAGTATTCACATGAGGGCAGAAGGGCACCACGAAGGTCATCAGCTCCATTTCGTTGCCATCCCACACAGTATGTCACATCATCACTTTCATAAATATAGGAAGTGGTGCTGAAAAAGTAACAAAAAACACTGTTTGCCTTCAGTGCCTATGGCAAGAAGCTGTTTCTCAGCCTGACTGATCTCTTGGCAATGAATCTTAATTTCTACCCTAAATTATTCATAGCTAATTGGTAAAGGAAAAGCTAGAGGAAAGGACTATGGATTTACACCAACACTGGTAAGAGGTAAGTGCACCTGGAGACTGCTCGTTATGAATCAACAGGCCCACCATCTGTCAGGGCTGCAGGTTGGAAACGCGGCTGTGGCACTGGGAAGGAGCCTGGCAGACTAGGAAGGTATGTGCTGTCATTTAGGAGAAATGATGCTGCGAGATTCCCGCTGGAGTGAACCAAGAATGACTATTCTGTGCTGGAGAAAGTGCTCAAAGAGTGGAGGCTCAGGCAATCTTAGGGTTCTGCATCCTGGCAAGAGGGGCGTGATGAGATGAGAACATCTCTGATGCACGTTTTTTACTATAAGAAGGATATTTTCAAGAGGGAGAGGACAGAAGAGAGGGGAGGCTTGGAGAGTTCAAAGGCTTTTCTTGGAAGTTACCTTCATTAGGTGCCAACACAAAGAGTTGTTTGTGAGAGCAAGAGTGCACGCTGCTGCAGGGTTCACGAGGCAACTGGTTAGTAAAATCTGCTTGACTAGAAAGTTCAAGGGATGTGTGCGTGTGTGTTCATTTTTGCCCTTTTTTTTTCTTTTCCCAGCTAAAAAATGCTGACAAAATAGCATTTTCTGTAAAACTAGGGACATCTAGCTCTAGAAGGAACTTAAAAATAAGCCTGCAAGGAACGGGGGTGGGTGGGAAATAAATACTGATAAGCCAAGCAGGCTGTATCTTACAGGTCAGGAAGTTCAGGGATGAAGTGAGAACTGCCAAAACTCACGCCAATTTAGATCTTGCAGAAGAAATAAACTGTGCAACTTCTAAGGGGAACAGGAGAAAAAGGGGGAAGGCTGCTATGGGGGAGCAGGGAGGTAAGGAATGAAATGAACCTTCTGTCTCGATGCTCTGTAGAGCATCTGGGTGGACGCTTCTGACCTCTGAGCTTTGTGTGGTGCAGAACTCCCTCTTGGATGCTGCTTCCTTTGAGTTGATTTTCTTGTTCTCTGCAGCTGTGCATGAGTAAATGGGAAAAAAATGCTTTTTGAGTGTTTATAATCAGAGTAGAACTGTAGGCTGAGGCTTGAAATCATCTTTGTATGGACTCCTTCTGATGGTGGTGTGATTGACGAACATTTGGACTCAAAAAGATGCTTCCAGCTAGGTGATATAATGGGAACAGTTGGAAATTTTATGGCTGGTTGGTTTTTTGTTGGAGATGGGAGCACTGATCACATGGTGTGATGGTGTGTGTCTAGTCATTCCTGCCGAGTATCCCAGCGCTGCTGATTTACGGAGGCCATTGCTCAGGGAAATGTATCGACACAAGGTGAGATGACTCCATGAGAAGAGCCAACAAGTCTGTGGCTAGGAACTTGAGTTGAAAACCTTGGTTTGAATTGCATTGCTGTCACCTCCCTTGGCTTTTGGCTATTTGGCAGAAGAATCTATTTCCTTCCTTGTTCCTGGTGAAGCACTTCATTTTATGCCAAGGCAGAGAGTTCTTGAAATGCATAAGGTTTTCTAGCGTGAGAAAACCTCTTCATTCTGAGTCCCCTTCTTTCCTGATTAATTTTAAAGTCAATTGCTAAGTTACCTCAATCCTTTTCCTAGAATAGACCAGAATTTGGGCTTAAACTATCTGAATGTTTGAGAACAAACTTGTAACATTTTTCTGAACTGGCAGGGTCAGTTGAAGAGTTTGATTTCAGTTGGTTCAAGATTCAAATTATCTCTAGCAAATGAGATAGAAAATACAAGAAAGTTGATATCAGTGTTAAAAAAAAAATGCTTAGGAAGGAGAAATGGCTGTTTGAAGCGTGTTATGTTGTTGGGAAGCTAGCTGTGTTCAGAATGAAAGTAACCAAACTAGAGTGAAACTGCTGTTGCTGGGTTTTGTCAGGTCAGGAGAGCAAATGGCAGAAAGCTCTGAGGAGGGCTGTGGAGTTGACTAGCGGATTGGGGCTGGCTTTTTTCCTCCTGCATGTTAAATTTGTATGAAGAGACCTTTAAATAATTTTCCAGCACTACTTTCCAGCCTCTGCACTGTCTGGAGCTGTTGCATACTAGCTAGACCTGTCCTGTAAGGATTGCTTATTCTAAGTCTTGCCTGTGATGGCACCCCACAAAAACATTTGTGGGAAAGACTGAAAAATACATTTCCTTTCTAGTCTCTTTGGCTTTGCTTGCACTTATAAAAGGTGTCAGTATATGCAATTTTAAACTCAGTTTTTCTTAGTGTTACAATACTGAGTTTAGAAATGAACTGGTCCCCATTTTTGTGATAGGCATGTTCAATCACATTGAGGATCACAGTTCACTCCCCCACACCCTGAAGATACCAGTTTTCTTTATGACAACAACTATTTCTTTAAACTGTGGCTATTTTACTTACTAACATCCTGCTGACGTCCAAAGCTGGACATGCAGTGACATCTCTCCTTGGTTTAGTTGAGTGCTGCAGCCCTGGACAGCTGAGCCTGGGAACGCCTGGTGCTGACATGGAGATGCTGGCCAGGGAAATTCCATCTGTTTTCATAAAGGAAGTTATGATTTAGCTGATAAACCGCTCAGCAACCGAATTCTGTGGCCCTAAGGTATTGATTATTCTCTTGAACACTGTCTTTTAGAGAAAAAGGTAACCTGCAAAACTCAGTGAGCTCTCTGCAATTTGGAGTATATTAAACAATGCTAAGAAAGTGTATCTGGCACACGCATAAACCTAAAGATGACCATCTTGGTTAAAGAGATAAGAAGTGAAAGAAAAATATTTTATATGCATAAGCAACCAATCCAAATTAAAAAAAAAAAAAAAAAAAGTCTATGTGTTCCAAGTAATTAGACATGATTTTTCCCAATGGTTGCCATTTCCTGGAGGCTTATAATCCACATCCTTAAATAAATCTGGTAGCTGAAACTCTCTCAGCTAATACAACAGCCAAAGACCAGACGATCTGCAGAATTTTGCAGCAACAGATGTTAAAAGCCTGAGACTGTGATGTGAATAAATGACTTGATTCTTAGGAATTTAAAATGTAAAACTGACGTAATTGGAGCAAAATAATCAATTGAATAGGTATCTGGTATTTATAAATTAAATGATATAAAGTTCCTTAATAGACCATAGTCTAAGTTTTCTTTAAATTAATTGTTCGCTTCTAGCTTGGGGAAAAAATGCCAGCTGGAATGCAGAGGGATTAAGTTTTATTTATTTTCCTTGCTAAGAGCCACATTGTGCAATTTAAAAGGAAATGTCCTTGAAAGATGAGTTCCTTTGTAAACTGTTTCAGCCCTTGTTTGTTTTCAGATGGAAATTAATTTCTCAAAGGCCCTCTGTGTTAGAAAGTGCGTGTTGATAAGTACAGAAAAATGAAAAATTCTAACCTGCTAAGATACATCTTGCTTTCAAGATAACAATCTTGGCATGCATGTGCCTGAGTTTCTGGTATAGCTGATCTGGTCATCTCGCTGGAAGAAAAGGCTGGTGATCTTTATTTGCACAGGTGGTAGGAAATGGTCAGCGGGAGAACCTCAGACCCAACTGTTGAATATTACTGAAATTCTTCATTATGCTTTGATGTGCTTAAATATTAATCTTAAGTACTGCAGAAGATGCAACCAAGAGCGTCAGCTCCTTGTTGAACTCGATGAGTGCAGCTGGGGGCTCTGGTCTGAGCGTGTTCCTGTGTCCAGCTGTAGCACACGGCTGTGGGGACAGACCGCGGCGGTTAGAGACACTTTCATAAAAACTGGGCCCCTGGAGCCATTTCACATCAGAGTTATGGTTGCATTAATGTGGCTCTGATGACTTTTGGGTCCTCTTTTTTTATTTTATTTTTTTTTTTTAATTTATTTTTTAAGGTGTGGAGCTGGAGAGAAGATTTAAAGGAAGCTGCAGGGTCACTTTTTCCCTTGGTATGGACAAGCTGAGTTCTGAAAACCGCCTGACCCTGGAGGCAGGCACTATGTCTGGGGTGATGTGCTGCTGGTGGGCTGCTGTGATCATCTCCCCAGGCTTGTTCTCCACAGAAAATACAAATCTTACCCTCGTGGGGTTTTATTAGCTGGGTCTGTCTGTGCACTGATGGGTTCTGAATTGTTCTCTCTGGTTTCAGACCCAGGTGGTCTCTATCTATTTATGGGGGCAGTGGGCGGCGCTGGCTGCCGTGGGTTTGTGCTGCTCTGCTGTTGCTCTCTATCAGACTGTGGGATTGAACTTGCACCTGAGCAGAAAACTGGCACTCAACCTGTGTGTCACTCCTGAGGACACATGTCCTAAAGACATGTTTGGGCCCTTGCATGAACATCTGGATGAAATTAAGTCCCATTCTTGGACTTTGCCCCTCAGGGTCCCATGCAAGGAGACTCCAAACTCCCCCTAAGCCTGAGGTTCACTTGTCTCCTCTTCGATTACAGATGAAGAGGATGGAGGCAGGAGGAAAAGGGAGGGTGGGAAAGGGGTGCAGTCCTGTGAGGAGCAGGGCTGGGGTGCAGGCAGCCCCCGCAGTGGCCACAGGGGGACAGTGCTGCTCCTCTGGTGGGGGTGCTGGCACTGGGTAAGGGACACAGGGACACGGCACCGGGGGGGCCTTGCACTGGGGTTTTGTGAATTTAAATACTGCCTGAGAAGTTCTACAGGGAAATAATAATAATAACAATAATAATAAAATCCATGTTTTAATTCACTAACTAAACCCCGAGTGATGCTGTGTGCCCCACGGTGCCAATGCTCTGTGGACAGTCTGTGTCTGCAAAGTTTGCTGGGAAAAACAGGATTTACATTTACAGAGGATCAAAGTTTTGCTCTAACGCTGATATTTTTCTTTCAGCTTGAAATATGCTCCCCCCCCTTCCTTAAAAACCAGGCAGTGTAGTCAACTCTGTTCTCAGTGATGAAGCAATTAGGTGCAGCAAAACATAAGGGGGGTTGGACTAGATGATGTCCAGAGGTCCCTTCCAACCCCTACCACTATGCGATTCTGTGAAACAATTCCTTTTTTTGGAGCCTCATAGAATGGTTTGGGGTTGGAGGGACCTTAAAGATCATCTGGTTCCAACCCCCCTGCTGTGGACAAGTTTGCCAACCACTAGATCAGGCTGCCCAGGGCCCCATCCAACCTGGCCTTGAATACTTCCAGGGATGGGGCATCCACAACTTCTCTGGGCAACCTGCTCCAGTGCCTCACCACCCTCTGGGTGAAAAATTTCCTCCTAATACCTAACCTAAATCTCCCTTCTCTTAGTTTAAAATCATTTCCCCTTGTCCCATCACTATCTGCCCATGTAAAAAAATCACTCTCCCTCCTGTTTATAAGCTCCTTTCCAATACTGGAAGCTTCCCACAGATAAAGATTTATATGATAGAAATAATTTTATTGGGGTCAAGATTTCTGCTCAATATAACCCAAGGGTATTCTGAGAATTGCTTGGATTCTGGTGAAATCCCACTGGGTGCCAATCAACGCTGTCCGGCTTCAATTATGGGTTCAGATACTTTTTTTTTTTTCCTCTTCCCTTTGCACAGGGTTTTAAAGCTGAGATATGCAAACACAGGCTATTGTCAAATACTCCAATGGGAGATGGCTCCTCAGCTCCTTGAATACAATATCTTTTGCCTTCTTGCATAAATATTTTAATTGCTAATTTGCTGGTCTCATTTAACACAGATTTGGCATTTATCATTTGAATTTAAACTTGTTAAAATTGACAATTTTCTTGCCTACCTATGTTAATAATTTAAAGGGAAAGCTCATTATTAAATTATTATGGGTAATTATTTTGTAACTAGTGTGGAAATTGTCATTTCTGCAGCCTTAAAGGACCCTAGAAGAAGCGCGGGTGGATCAATAAGGATCAAATCCCAGAAAGTGTAAAGATGCACAGGAATGGTCTTAAGTATAAAATATTATGTAGCTGGGAAAAATATTAAAATTAAAATGTAATTCTCTACACTTGCAGCCCCAAAGCCTTGGAGACTGCTGAAGCAAAGTGGTGAAGTTGGAGGGTCATAACAGCCTTTTTTGAGTTTCGATTCATTGTGAAGCTGTGCTTAGGAAACTGGTAGGATGGGATTTGTGTGAGTGCACCTTGCAGAGCTCAACAGGAGTGTTGTTTATGATAAGGTGTTTTCTGCCTGTGTGCTGGTGATTCGTGCAATACAGATGCTGTGGGTCTGCCAGACCCCCACCATAGAGCACCCCACTGCCATTTGCATGGCTAGTAGCTGTTTGTCCAGCACTTTCCTAGCATGTCTGAGGCTCCTGGAATAATGAAAAAAATTGTTTTGCCTTAATTTTTAATTTTTCTACCTGAAAGATACTGAGTTCAAAAAAGTGACTACCCCAAATATTAAAGTATGAACCTTTGTTCTGGCACAGAGTGAAGCACAAGCTTCACTGTTTGCAGGGTCTGTGGTCTGAGAAGACTGTCTGGTGCATGACGTGAGCACAAACATACACGGAGCAGGATCAGGGCTACTGGTAGCTGTTCATGTTATTCCTGGGTGGCACTGGTAACTCTTCCTTTGTAAGATGTCAGGGGGTGATGAATGCTCTGGATTCCTCTGAGGCAGTAAGTTTGTTTTCTCTGAGAAATTATACTGAAGTGTGATGAATAAAATTTTAATTCCAGATATCAAACCCAAATGCAAGCAAGAGGAGCAGATCACTTCTGTGTACCTTGAAAAAGGTGACTGTCAGTGCTGTTTTCATTTGTCAGAGAACATGCTTGTTGGGGTGGTGTTTGCAGGCTGTGGTTTGGGATCTCTAACTCCAGGACTCTCATCGAGCATGCACTGTACCTGCTGGAACGGTGGGCAGAGGGAGGCTGAGCCCCAGTCCTTCAGGATTTCTGCTGGTCAGGTAAATGCTGCTGATTTCAGTGAGTCAATGCTGAGCTTTATTGGGCAGAAAAAGTCCTGCTCTGTCAATGGTGCAGAGGAGCCTTTCCCTGCTGCAGCACCAGGCTTCCCATCCCTGGTAGGTGTTGGTGCTGCAGTCAGTGCTCGTGTGTGTTTGCAGGTGGGGTGCACGCCCACGCACCAGCCCCTGACCCTGGCAGCTGCCTCCATCCCTTACACAGAAGCGCTTGGCAGAAGCATGTTGTGTGTTTTGGTGGTGACATAGTCATCATAGAAGTAATTCCCTTAGAAAGGATGTTTTGAGGTGCAAGGTGTGTTACTGAGGTAAGTGATACCAGCATGGCCCCTCCAGCGTCCCCCAATTTCTCAGCATCTGGCCAGCGATCTCTGCAGCTGGATTTAACCCATAGCAAAAATGCAGAAAACAATGAGGTAAAGTCAAACCCCCTCCCTGCTCCCACCAGATGGCCCTCACGCTTTTTTAATTTTACTCTAAACGGCTGGTAAGTGCTCTGCAAGCACTTGGTGAGTTTACAAGGGATGCGAGTCTTTCCCGTCACTTTATTTTGGAAGCAGGCAGCATGGACCCCTGAACAAAGCCAGCACCCGTGGCGGACACCCCCAAGCCTTTGTCGGTGGTCTCCCTGTTTTCTGGGTCTCTAGGTCAAGTCCTGAAGGTGAAGCATTGAGGGACTTCAGGAGGGTGCAGAGCAGGTCCTGGAAACGTTGCTGAACTGGACCCTGCACACATGTTCTGCAGACCAGGTCTAGCGCCTGCACCTGGCCCGGGCACTGGCTGGGAGGCAGGCTGGGCTCTGGAGGCTGCTTCTCACCCAGACACCAGCCCTCGGTCAGCCTGCCAGCAGCTGCCAAATCTGCCAGCGATGCTTTATGCTTTTGTGAGAGCAAGGGACATTTTGGAAGGTACTGAATTAGGCAAAAACTTATTTTCCTGTTGATCCCCCAAAATAAGAAAGGATCTTTACTAACTCTTTACCTATTACCTTGACATTTCAGGTTCAAATTTATGGTAGGGTTACAATAATGAGAAATTCAAATAGAACTATTCAGCTTGCAAAATGATGATTTTCTGAGTTTTGGCACTAGCATAAACCAGTTCTTGATCCTGGATTTCCTAATGTTTGCATCTTCCTCCCCTACACCAGGATCATTTTCCCTTTGAGAACAATACCGGATTTGGCTCTCCTGTACTGTACTGTTACTGCAGTATTTTAGTGCATTAACTAGTGATTTGTTTATGCACATAAAGGTTCTGCCCAGACATCGGTGCTGTAAGCTTTTCCATCTGCATGCCCCCATCCTGACCTTGATCTACTGTAGGGCTGCGGAGGGCTTGTTCATGCTGCAGCCTTGCAGGCTTCTCTATCGGGATTAGCTTTAAGGGGCCCAAGTTGTTGAAGGGTTTTTTCTACTGATAAATGGATTGAGACCCATATTTTAATCTCATGTCATCAAACATTCATCAGATACTCTTGGTCATTACTGACAGAGCCAGGTTTGAACTAGTGACCCAGCAGTAAAAGGTCCCATTAGCAATTTCCTTAAACTGTCAAGTCATTGCATAACACAAATGAAATGTGATGGGATTTATTTCTGTCCTGTCCCTCTTCCCCCCCCCACCCAGGTAAAGGCAGTGCCTTTCTACCTAATTTTTGTTTACTAATGACTGTATTACCAAAACACTCTGTGTTAAAGTCTTCGTGCTCTCACATAAGCCGGAAATATGAAGAAATACAAAGATGGGATATATCACCCAAATGCAGCTGCTCTGCATGGGGCAGTTGCACGGTCTGGCAGTGCCATGCAAACTTCACCTGTTTGTTTCCACAGACTGGGAGAGTGCTGGAGAGTCCCAGTGGCAAATCCTGTACTCACCGTGCCAGGCGCAGCACCCACACCCTGTGCCAAGACAGATCCTGGTTGTGTGTGTGTTGCTCTCCGTAAGCAATAAAAGTGGAGACTGACAGGCGTTTAGAAAAGCGTCTTTGGCTTACGTCCCACTGCACTGTTCTTTTACCAGCAATTTTTGTATCCAAGTTCTTTCTATCTTTACAGAATCATTTGAAGAAATAATGTGTGAGGGGGAAAAAAAAATTACCTCTGGTAGTCGTGTTATAATGGCTCTTGTGGCTGACAGCCCTTTGGGAACAGTGGCAGCAGCCGGGTAAGTATATATGACATCTTTGTAGTGATGAAGAAACAAATAAATGTTCCCATTAACACTCCATCAGGTCAACGGCTATTCCAGACCAACATGATGTTAGAGGAACCAGTTTGATTCATATCATCTAAGACACACTTCTCTTGCAACATATCTTCTGGAAGGCACATAAAACAGAGGTCCTACTCTAACCAGGTGGAGTCATTAAAGAATCAGTGAACTTTTTACAAGTTGCTTGAAATACCCTGGCTTGAATCCAGCTCCAGTGTTGTTGCTGTGTCTGTTTAACAGTTCCTTCATCACACCATGACAATGACTCTGTTTCAGTGCTGGAGGAAGTAATTTCTCCATCCCTCATTTGTAATGCATTTTGGGAGGCTTCTGAATGCTTCCTAAGCCCTGCCATGAGATCAGTGGGATGTGAGCCTTACCATAACAATCTGCTCGGGAAGCATGAGCGACATTTGTATATCATCCATAATGAATGTGTGTGCATATGGAACAAACACACGTGCACACAGATGCCTGCTCAGGCAAGCTACCCTTTTCCTGCGGAAGCCAGTGCGAGTTGTGCTTGAGTAAGGACCTTGATGTTTCATTCCCTGCGCAGATGCTAGGTAGTGAGCAGCACCTTCCAAAATGTTTCTGTTCAGGAGAGTGTTTAGGCACACTTTAGCTCTGCTGAAATGCAAACTTTAAAACAGGTACAGCCTTCATAACCGACATGAGAGAACCCACAGTTCCTAATGAGTGTGATGCCTCCGTCCCATGTAATGAGCACTGTTCAGTTGTCTCTTTACCAGAACTTTTATAACTTTTTCCTCACAGGTTGAATACATTTGAGAAAATGTCCTGAGAAGGGATGTGAGAAGTCTAGGTGGATGCCTTTGGTCTGCCTTGAATCGCAGAGATCCTGGACAAAGATCAAACCAAAGAAATCCCCTGTTCTGCATCACACAAAGTGGGGACTTGAACTTTGAGTTGTCCAAAGCACTGGAAAGTACATACAAGAGTGAGTATCTCTTCATATCTTAAACTTCTTGCAACCAAAGCACTTCTATGCTGTGCTCTGGCAAAACCTCCCTGGTCAAAGGTGTGCGTCTGGCTCCAGGCAAGCTGCCTGAGCCCAGATGATGAACTCTGTTCTGCTTTTGCTGAAATCATAAGACCTTCTGATGTTAACATAAATGTCAGAGGAAATAGGTTTCAAAATGATCAGCACAAAAAGAGCAACCAAATCCTGGACAATCAAGTCCTGGAAGTAGAGAACTTGGCGCTTGTCAACCCAGCAAATTGTGTGTGACTCTTATCCCTCCCCGATTTGAAGGAAGAGCCTGAGATTTTGGAGTACACCTTTCAAAAGATCTTGTACACCTTTAAAGTTGAAATCCCAAGATGCAAACTCCTCAGAGTTTATGTAAGTGTTTAAAAGGAGATTCCTGAGTAACTTAAATACTTTCAATAATATTCAGTCTGAATTCAGCGAAGTGTGTGACAACTTTAGTAGATGTTTAAATCCATTCCATGGAATATGCTTAAACCCATGGTCTCAGAGGGAGGGAGTGCATGCCTCTGGCTTTCTCCTTTCCCTCTTAAATGGGAGACATGTACTTACATCTCCCTGAAGCCAATAGCAGTTGATTATATGTTTACATGCTCTGCTGAATTGACAATGTAAAAATCCTAGCAAGATTTTGTGTGATAAAATAACCATCATCTGTCCAGTGGCTGCCAGAATAAACAAATAAATACAAGCTCGCCTTAGAGGTATTGCAAGCTTGTGCGAGTACTGTAGGGAATGGAAATTATGCAGCTGCCTGTAGCCTAGTGCAACTTCCACTGATACACTAAAAAAACAGATTTCACCTGCTCTTATCCTGACAGTGGAGGCTGTTATCCCTTTGCAGGGCCGGTTTGCCCTTTTGGTAGGAGCAGGACTGCCGGGGGGGTCTCATGATGTCCCCGAGGTTCTTGGGACATGCTGTGTCCGGGCAGCGCTGTGTCCAGCTGCACTGGCAGCAGTCTTTACTCCGGGACAGCAGCTGACTTCCCGGCTGGAGAAGACCCCGTGCCTTTCCCCACGAAGGACAGCAGTACCGGCTGTGGGAGTACCCCCGATATTTGGGGTGTCCCACAGCAACCAGCCCCCAATCTCGAGCGCTATCTCCGCCCTGCACCCTCTGTGCTCGGGTTACATTTGCTGTCCGATGAGGGGAGGCGGGTCCCCGGGACCCGTACAGAACAGGCGGGTGCGGGGGGGGCTGTGGGAGC
>NW_010336382.1:31459-36671 GCF_000700745.2 Antrostomus carolinensis | reverse complement strand
GAAAGGGGTGGGGGAGTGGGGTGGGGGTAGACTGTGACTGCCTGTGTCCTGTTTGGCTGCCAGCTAACGATCACAACCAGGAAAGACAGTACAGCCTAATGTTGGGCATGTACAATACAAAACGTCTAGGACTTCAGATGCTTTTCTTCTCCAGACCAAAAGGGCAGGCCACCATGTCATGAAAATGACATGTGATTTACATAAGACCAGAAAGGATTCCTGTTGAATGTTAAAACAAATAGAACCCAGTATTGAACAATTATGATTATTCCTGGATATATCATGTATAGCTCCTAAGTTCTGTACCATTGCTAAGGAAGTTCATCCAGCGTTCAACACATGCGTGGATGCTGATCTGACTTCTTTGCTACACGCAGTCACTGGTAGCACCACAAATGAAGGGTCCTACCATTCCCAGAACAGTCTGTACTGCTTGCTTTCATCATGTTCCTGAACTGCTTCCTGAAAAAACTCCTGACTCTTTCCTGGAGTTCACAGAGACTTTCCTGAGGAGATGCTCAGTGATAGAGTCATCCCTTGGCAGGGACAATAGAGCAGCTGGAAAGGTTTAGCACTACAGTTCTAGGGGTAAAGACTAAATCCTATTTCTGTTGATGTGAGAGAGGTAAATACAATATTAGAGCTAAATCTTGATTTGATTTCAGATAGTTTTCTTTTAATAAGAAAGTTCTTGTAAGATTGGAAGCATACATTTGGGAGATATTTTTTACTTGGTTTTGTTTGTGAGAGTTACATCATCATCCAAGAATACTGGTAATGCCATGCCATGAGCACTAATAACAAAAAGACTAGAAAAAACAGCTGCATGGAAAGAAGAGTGTTAACTTCTTGTAGAATTGTTCTCCCAGCAAAACAGAGGTTTTTTTCTAGTAATCCAGTACAATTACCAAAGAAAACCTGCTTCAAACTTAGTTGTGGAAACAAAACAATCAGTAGTAACAGAATTTACTTACTAGGCAAGGCAGAAAAGGAGTTAGTGATAAGTCTTATTCTTTGACAAATTACTTACATAATACTATTCTAAAATGCTGATTATGAATGCTTAACTTTTTCTCTTTTCTAGTTAGCTGCTAATATGGAAAACTATGGTGTGAGACTCAACACAATTTGTCCAGGATTTGTCAACACACCAATTCTTCAGTCAATAGATAAAGAAGAGAATATGGGACAATATTATTCATATAAGGATGAGATCAAAAATATGATGCAGTTCTACGGCGTGATGGAGTAAGTCAAGTCAGATACAGTGGTTTTTTGCCCTTTGTTAATGAAGAACAAGCATACACAATAGCACTTTCAGTAAAATTAAAATAAAAAGGAAATGCTGCCTCAGATAAAAGTCTATCAAATGGGTTATCCTGTATACCAGGAACAAATGTCAGATACCTAAGGCTATTTTAAGAGTATCGCCTACATAGTGATATTTTCCCTTTATGCTTTCCTATTTCCCAGCAAAGTGCAAATGAAATTCACAAGTTAAAGATGGTGTATTAGGTTTTTAATATCCCTTGATGTTCTTCCATAAATTTGTTTAATTAAACTTGTTGTGAGATACAGGGTATATAATTTGTATCGCATTTCCCCAATATTTGCAAGTGAACCAAGACAGAAGTCAGATAAATAACTAACTGGACTAAGTTCATAAGAGCACAGTAGTGACAATGGTGGATTAAATCAAAGATTTACCTAGCCCATAATGGTATTGCCAACAAAGGCCAAAAGCAGACAGATGGGAAAAATTGTGAGAACAAGACAAGCATAAAGTGATACTTTTTTAACATTTTCTGTCTCTAACAGTTAGCTGCTCACATACTTCTGCACAAAGGAAATTGTATGACTGTTGTTTCACCCACACTTTTTCATATATAAAATATATTGCACCTATTGACCAGAGCAAATTGCATGTGACAAAATTCTCCTTATGTTAATTTGTATGTCATTCCTGATACAGAAACAGGATAAATCAACAGCAAAGATCTGCAGAGGATTGTATAAGGATTAGTTCTGCCCTGACAGCGAAAACTTTGATAGGAAGCCCAGTGGCAGCTGGATGTCCACAGGGATTTATCAGTAATTAAAGCAAACAAATGATTTGTGAAGTTGTTGCTTTACAATGTATGTTCTGATCAAGGAGCCTGAATTTCTCTCCTGAAACACTCATACCACCTCTGTTTTTCTTGAAAATAAATTTGCTCAAATACCAGATTGTTTAATTTTCAGGGTATATAGATTTACATTGAATTTCTTTACTTGTCCTTTTCACATGTTCTGTTACATCATGATCTGAAATATCAATTTTTTTTTTCAGCCCATCAATAATTGCTGAGGGACTGATAACAATAATTGAAGATGATACTCTGAATGGAGAAGTTATGAAGATTACAGCATCCCAAGGGATTCATTTTCAACAATACAACCAAACACCTTTTACATCATCAAAGAGATAAATAATTGTTTTATACTAATTATTTTTGGCAATTCTTAAATATAAAAAAATTTAAAGAGAGTACTTTTGGGGAAAAAAAAAGTTAGTGTAGAATCTAGAACAGTGACAGTGTTGAAATATTTGTATCCTAATAACAGAGAGATGAACAAGGAAATCTGGTGTTGGAAGATGTTACCATCTTATTTTGATTCTATAAACACTAATAATAGTATTTCTTCAGTAGAATAAATACTTTGCCCTGAAAATCTTTGATTATGTAGTAATAGGGACCAGTTTTTTTCCTTCTGGTAGTTCTCAGCTACATGCTCCAATTGCATTCTGGTGGACCTGACTTAGTTTGTATAATTCCTTTCACTGTTGTAAGTGTCTACGTATTTACATCTTGAATTCTTCAGACCAGGAATTCAGTTCAGGAATCTAGAACACAAATACACCTATAAGGAGTAAAGAATTTATTTTTTCTTAGGAAATGTAAAATAGAACAAGAGGAAAAATTCTCTTTCTTCATTTATATATGCAACTGAATACGTTGCATATCACATAAGAAAGTATAGATTTTTTTATCTTCTTAGATTTTAGCTATTTATAAAATAGATCAGAAATATTTTTGCTTTCTTTTATAGATATATATGTGAATTTTTCTCTCTCTGTATATACAAGGATGAATACTTTGGCATTGATTGAAATGCCTACTTACTAATTAAATCTCATTTTCTAAACCTTTAAATCTAATTACTTGCCCTGATTGATTAAAAACTCAATTAAATCTTGAATAATCTGGGTTTTTTGTATTTTTTATATGTCCATTTTGGAATCTTGATACATATTCTTGGATGGAGCATGTCATATAGTGGCAATGAAAATAAAAAATGAGCTTCCTACCTCCTGAGTGCCACTGGATCTTCTGAATCCAGGTCAATCCCCAGCTACATTTATGAAACAAACCTTGGTAATCCATTGGTTGCATGCCTGACAAAAATAAATTTTTTACATGGTAACTTATTTAGGCTCATATCATAAGAAGATTCAATAACTCCTGGGAAAGTTAATATTTACCATCCTTAGGAGTACTGACTTTAATTTCACTGATGTAAGCATTGT
The DNA here is from genome assembly GCF_000700745.2 of Antrostomus carolinensis. Classification (NCBI taxonomy): domain Eukaryota; kingdom Metazoa; phylum Chordata; class Aves; order Caprimulgiformes; family Caprimulgidae; genus Antrostomus; species Antrostomus carolinensis. The sequence goes on along the minus strand of NW_010336382.1, from coordinate 33,103 downwards.
ATTTTTTCAGCATTGTAACTTAAAGAGTCGAAAGACTAATATTTACCTTCTGTGGAAGTCAGGGAGTAATAAGACTGTGGGAAGAAGAAAAGAAGCAGACACACATACCTTGAATTACTCATCGTTCTCCCCCCACCTCCATTTTTGGCTATGTTAAGATTATTTTTAAAGCCTACTTTGAATGCACACATGATGCTAGCGACACCATCAGCCTCCCTGAAATCATCTGTATATCCCTTTGGACTAACAACTACTATCTGATTTGATTGTAATAATTTCTACTTTTGTCTTATTAAAATCAGAGCATTTCCTAATAAGTGAAAGTGTAGTGCAAAAGGACTTAGGGCCTAACACTGATAATCATCTACCTCTGCTTCTGTCCTGGTTAGGCAGTATTTCAATGTAGTTTATAAACAAGGGAAGGTTTAACTATAATGACAGTATATGCAAATCATGTAACTAGCAAACACCACACTAAGTTAAATAGTAACTCAGCAGCTTCTTTTAATAACATACTTCAAATAATGATGTGAATATTGTAAATGTCACTATGCACATTGATGACATATTGTTGTTTTAACTGCTTTTGTTCATTTCTACTCCTTGCTGCCAAAAAAGAAATACCTGTTAAACAGGGAGCATTGAGTTTTCCAGGGGATCAATTAAAGAATATATAATTAAAGAATGTTAGTAATAAAAGGCCGGGATTCTGATGTACGCTCCCTGGAGGAAGAAAAGCAGAAAATTGAAAGTTAATTAGAGCCAATCACTTTAGACATTGCACAATTAACTTGTGGTATTGCACTGGTACAAAATTCTAATTCAGGGAACTGGCAGTATTTTAATAATGGATTCCATTTATGTGGTATATCAATAGTTACCCAAGACAAAATTAGATTAATAAAATATGTAATTAGACTCCACGACAACTGGAAAATCTGACCCTATATCTGGGAAAGAATTAAAGCCATATCTTTCTTATATGTAGAGGTCTGGTCTTCTGGATTATTTTTGTAACTCAAAGACAGAAGTTTTCAAATCAAAGCCATACAGAAAACTTCATGAAAGGCAGAAACTGCATTCACTTCCACCTGATAATCAAAAAAGGAAGTCTCAGAATGCAGTACATGCTCATTTGATCAAATAAACATTTATACTAAGATAAATCTCAAATTATTAGCACATCTGGAACTCACTGAAAGAAACAAGGAAATAACAATGAAGTAAAACTCTTGATGCAAATTCTAATAGGAAAAACTAATAGGAAAAATAGTCATCAAACTTCTACCTTTTAATTAAAAAAAAATAAAAATGCCCCAAACCAAATATTACAGTTTTCCAGCTTCAGTTAGTCTGTACTAAAACACATCTGAGTGTTTTATCTGCACAGGAAGAACAAGTCCTAAATATGTTTTGGAAAGGTTTTCTGTAAAACTTCCATCAACCTTTGGAAGTCTTCCAGAAAGCAAGAAAAAGAGCATATGTTTGATTTACAGACAGAGACACCCAGAGAAGCAGTAGGTAGAAAGATGAGTTAAAGGGAGAAAATAAGTTTCATTCCTGCAGAAAGATTGTTTTGAAACTTTGTATTCAGTTAAAAGTCTTGACATTATTCCAAGACTTAATTTATTTTGCCTGGGAGAT
>NW_010336382.1:0-31423 GCF_000700745.2 Antrostomus carolinensis | reverse complement strand
ACTCAGCCAAAAGGAAAAATATATATTTTACATGAGAGATACTAATTGTCAAGAACATAAAATGACAAGTAATAATCTAGACTCATATAATGATCATTATTTGTAATGAACATTCAATTCCATGTGACATGAGTTTACTTTTCAGTGGGTCTTTACAGTTTCAAATAGGAATCTTTTAAGGGTAAAGAATAAATATTATTAGTGAACTCCATTTTTTCAGTGTTTATGGTCCTACATGAAAGCCCAAATCATAAGGCATTTCTACCACATTGTGACATGACAGTGTTACTTTATTTATATTATTTAACACTTCAATTCAAGGAAATATTTTTGAAAAGGTATATAACCACAGTCATCAACATAATTATGTGGATAACGCATTATGTTCTGTACAATTCAGAAGGACCTGGAATTGACTTGTATTGTATGTATCATAAAATCATATGTGTATCAATTTTATTATTGAGGGGGTGATCCGTGCAGTAACTTGTAGTTTCCTTAAATTAAGGAAGTCCTGACATGAGAGACTAGACCTCTTCCTCTTGTTTGGAACATAAGTTTTGCAAACAGCAAACCAAAAATAAACTTTAGTAAAACCAAAATCTGGTTTCCACTGAAATCTTGAATATACCTCTAATCTCTAAAGGAACAGCATTAGGTATCTAATGCTATGGCTTTTGGGCAGGATGGGGTTCTTCTGACAAATAATTATTTCCTTCCTCCACTGTTGAAATGCTCTAATCTTTCTACAGGATGATTCTCCAGCTCAAACTTCTCTTTTAGCTAAGTCTATTTGCTTTGCATCAAGAGATGTTGACAGTTTTCATCTCTGGCTCCAGGACTCCAGATGGTTCAATGAAAGTGAAGGATAATACCATATGACTTAGATTTTTATTTTTTTATTTTTTTTTTTCCTCCAGTACAAAAAGGAACAGCTTAATGTCAGGTCAGATTAGTAATTCAAACTGACAGGGACAGTAAATAAGAAGATTTATACTCTTACTCTGAAAAGGACAGTAAACAGGAAGATAACAGGTCAGGTAAAAAATGTTGAAAAAAGGCTAAACCTAAAACTTCTTTGAAATAAGTAACTTAATCCCATTGTTTAGGTGGAAGGCCATTATTATGAACTGTCAACCAAATCTAGACCTGAACATTTTCTGACCTGTATACAGAGATAGTGTAACACACTATTCTCAAGGATTCAGTGAATAAAATTAGGATCTTCACAGTAAAAATTAACCTTAAGCAGTGAAGCATTTGCAATGGTTACATATTCAGCTCCTATTTTCCCAAAAGCTCCATGCTAATTCACTGCTGGCATCTGCTCGGCAAACCTTACAGAGATTATTACCACTGCAGAGGCAGAATTAATTTCTTGATACAGAATTGCACATTTTCAGCTTTTACTTTCATCAGAGGTTTTCTAGTCCTGCGCTCAACCAGAAGAAAAGCCACTCAGGACAGGATGATCATCTGATGACAGGTCGGACATCTGGTCCAGGATTTATGGGTGGTTTAAGGCTCTAGATTTAGCATCATGAAGCAGAAACTCATTGTAATAGTATCCAAGAAAAATCTATCTAATCCCCTGTCATCCTGACCTTGCCACCTCCTCTGCATCTTTCCATTGGACTACCTTAAACACAAGCATTTCAGTGGTGAACTACTCTCCAGCTACACCAAAATAGAACTGCACCCAGTGAACTACACTCCAGCTGCACCAAAACACAGTTGCACCTCTTCAGCAGTCACCAAGAACATAATCACTTAAGACATCGCTCGTTTCACTGATTTCAGACAAAATGTAAGGCCAGTTTATTAGCTCACATGATGCTCCACTCCACAGAAATGGCCCAAGATATCTCAGTAGCATTTTTCTCTTTGCAATGCGAGCTTTCCTCAGAAGCTGCAATCTTGAGAAACTAAATATGAAATAAGGCTCTTAGTTACACAGCTTTGAACACTTCACTATAGGACATGAGAATGAGAACACTTCTGCCTGCTTTCAGAAAAAAGCACAAAGACAACTTTGAGTGCACTTTCCCACAGCTGCAAACAAAACCCACAGAAGGGAAGAGGAAATAAAGATATTTTTGGAACATAGGCATGTAAAATTCTTCAGAAAAATAGTTGTATTTTAGCTCATCTAGCCATTCCCTTACATAAATGACTAACACTTCAGTCTTGTACAGTGTTTGACCTTGTATTGCTGCAACTGACACTACAAGCAGTTAACGTCACATACACGAGTGTTGCAGTTCTCAAGAAAGACCCACAGATGGGCAGAGAATACTGAAATCTCTGCCACTTATTCTGGAACAGCTGTTACAAAAGTGAATCACCTTCCTTTTACAAAATCCTTCTGGCAATTTCACTTCAAACAGATACAGTGTTCTTTTATGGAGCTTTTTTCTCCTCTGCGTTAGCAAGGCTGTTTAAATGCATTGCCCTCAGCAATGCTGGCAAATTAGTTGACGCTTATCAAAACTACTGCTATTTTGATTTAAGAGAGTTACTTTCCTTGGTATGTGTTAATGCAAGGCTAGAGAAAATGCAGCTAGGTATTCACACATGCCAAATGCTACACCAGCACTTCATCTTATAATCACATTTTCCTAGAGAAAGAACATTGACATACTGACTTCATGCAGGGACTACTACACTTTCATTTTTGCACCCTCTGTAAAAGACTATTTTATTTATACATACATATACACACATATCTCTCCACACATATGTATCTATATATCTACCTACTCATAGAATACATATACAATAGAAATTATCTTTTGTTCTACACGAACATATACTATTTATGAATTTTCCTGAAGCTAGTGGTTTTTTCTAAAAGTTGTAAAGCATTATTTTTCAGTGAAGTTAATCTGCCAAATCTGTTCTGTGAATTTCATGGAATATGCATAAATCTATATAAACTACATTTCATTGAGCAGCTTTTACCTAGTCTAAGTCAAATATACAATTTAATTTTTCTTCTCAGTTCCTGAATTATATCAAAATTGGATGTGCTCTTTAATTTAAAGTCACATTAACTGATGTATAATGTTGCATATTACATATCTCTCAAATTCCACTTGCTGAGGCAAATTTATTGCCTTATTTGTTATAATATCTTCTATATTGTTTTATATATTATCACACATGGATCAATTTCACAGTTACTGAAATACTTGTGATTCTACACACTGGACATTTCACAAATATTTTGTAACAGAGTCTTTGTGGCAGGAGGAATTTACTTTTTTTCATATGGGTTTTTCTTCTCCTGGTGTCTGAGCTTCCAGTATTACATTTTACTTGTAGAAAGGGAAATCAAAACAAAACAAAAACCCAAACCCCTCAAAAAAAAACCTTCCCTTTGAAAACTATGTATCCAAAGAATAACGGTAAGTAAAAAAACAGAAGAGAACATACATTGCTATTGCATTTAGTGAACAGTTTACACATTTACAGTGTGGCCAAAACCAAAAATTTGTTCAGGAGACCCATCTCTGGGACTGTATTCCTTGAAAAAATAATCAAATCTATAAACTGAATAGTCTCATTATTCCTTGTCATTCCTCATTACGTCTAACATGTTAACGATTCAAAAAAAACAAACACAGAACAAAACTTCTCCATAAATTACAAAGTTTGTATTACTAAGCTGAAATGAAGATAAGTAGCTAATTCTTTCAGTACAGATATTTGTCTATGACACGTACATGGTGCAAACTCTGTGGCTAAAAGAATAGAATAAGATACGTTTGTGTGAGCAACAAAGAGTTTGCATACATATCATTATGAATATGAAGGTCGCTTTTGACCACTAATTTTCCCTCAAGTTGTCATCATAGCATAAACTGTTGGAAAAAAATATTTATACAGCTTAAGGAAGCAAAATGGTTCAGTAATCACTCCACACGCTGGCATGAAATTCAAACTCCATTTCCAAAGACAGTTTCTTAGAACACTAGCTCATGAAAATATGTCGGTAGCAAAAATTAAAATACTACAGGGTGCCAACAAAGATCTGTGGGGTCTGATTCACAGACACAGAGTCTAAAAACATATTAAACTTCATTAATGGCGTTTTCAATTAAATATAGTTTGAAAAGCAATCATAGTCATTTAAATAAAATAATATGTTTAATTTGTGTAAATTTCAAGCCTTGTTGCTGCATTTACAACAAAATATTCTTGTTCTCAAACTAAAAGGAACTTTGGCACTGAAATATTAGTCATTTTGCAGAAACATCTGTATGTAAAGCAATACTTGAAACTGCACACTTCAGCTTCAGGGAAATGTTCAGATCCCATCCACTTCATTGAAACTGAAACCAGTGTACTAGTCAACTGAATCAGAGTCTAGTTCTGTGCTGTAGACAAAAAGTCATGAGACAGCATATAAGCACCGAGGTATTAACTGTGCACAAGTCCTGCAGGCATGGAGTTTTCCCCCTGGCAAATTTTCCCGTAAGGACTAAGCATTTTGGGGCAGCACTTGTAGTCAGGAAAGGCGACTACTATGCAAGAACCTCCCAAAGAAATGAGTTGGAATTTTCTGCCTCGCTCCAACACCTCCTGCATGACATTGCTTTCTGCCCTCTAGAGAAAAGTGGGATTCATTAGCTGTCAGTCTTAGTTAGCTCTTTGCCTCCAGCTTCCCTTAATTTCTGGATATTCAAAGGAATATTAAGTTAAAAGTAATTTTTGGCCTACCCCAGAAAACTATAGTTCATCTCCAAATGTATCAGTTCACAGCTTCTGAGCTGCACAACTCTAGAGAAAACACAGAAGAAAGTGTTAACTTACATGGACTTGGACACTAACGGTAAATGCTGCTCCAGAGCACATGACAAACTGTCAAGATTTGCTAATGGTAGTTGGAAATAGGCATAAACTGAGATCTCATGTTCAATCCCTAAATGAAATGCCAATGTAGAACCAAACTGATTTTCCCTCCTCTCTGGGGAGAGGTGAGCAGTCCCCAGTTCTGGAAGTCAACAAACAACATTCTAGAAGAAACGAAAAGCGAAAGAAGGAGCTGTCATGAGACTTTACAGTCACAGGTGCAGAATAGCACAAATCTAGCTATAAAGACTCTAGCATTATAGTATAGTAATCATTCTAAATTTTCAGTATTTATAGGGATCTGCTTAAGGGGGCTTGCTATCAAGTAACCAGGCAATTATATGCTAGCAAATGTATCCTCAACAAATATTAATACTTAACAGTCATTGCTATCAAACTCTGGTGTATAAATACATTTTACACTTTTATAAACTGGCAAATAACAGTTAATAAGATGCATGACTACCCTCTCTTGGAACTCAGATACTTCCATGATATTGTAATCTGAGGAAAGATCTGACCTGCAGAATCATAGTTATTGGTTTCTAATTTACTTTTTTTTTTCCTTGCATGTTGTAATTTTTTGTATATTTAAAACACTCAGAATATATCAAGAGCTGTCAAATCATCTGCCAAGCAACCTACACTACTGGATCCTTAATATCTGCCTGATATTAGAAATGGTGATGAGCAGTTCTGACAGTGGTGTTTGGCACAGGAGTTGCAGACTGAGTCCCAAAGCAGAAATGTAAATTACAGTAAGACAGAAAGAGAATGCAATTTGATTTGAAAGTCTTTGTTTTAGATTTAGCATGTATTCATGTCTGATTAGACATGAATACATGCTAAATCTAGATTCATGTCTTATTATAATTGGATTTCTAAAGCCTACTATAATTTTTCAACTCATTAGTAATTAATGCATTTTGATCAAATTTTCACTCTCTAGTAATTATTTAAAGTATATCTTTGAAAGCGAGCTGCATAAGAAGTTCCATGATTAGAGAGATTCAAACCAATTCAGTAGTTTTGTTTACAGGGCAGCTGCCAAGACTTTGAGTCACTAAGTCAGCCTGTGACATGCCCGCTTGTATAACTTGTATTCTTTGGCAGCATTTGAGGGTTTTGCGTATCTGTTATTGGATACATAACTCTACTCACATATCAAAAAAATGAAATGGAGTGATAAATTTGTATGAAATTAGTTTTAAAACTGTACTCATTAAATCCAGTGGAGAACAGTGTATTTTTTTACATCTTGCACCACCCTCTTACCTGGTGGCTAAAGAAAGAAAAACTTGAATCTGGTAAAAAACAAACCTCGTGTCACACATTACACTTTTGATTAAAAGAACAACTTTAAAGTCCAACAGGATAATGTATCTTCTCTGATAGCGTAACCTAGTAGATATACCAAAAGAGCAAATTCAATCAATTCATCACAAGTACCATTGACTTTAGCCTGCTGCGTACCAACAGCCACCTTTATGTTGAGAGAGAAAGCACATTCTGTTTGTTTGTCTTGCTCTCTCTCCCTGTCTACTTAAACAAATCAGGGAAAGGCTAGTAAACTTAAAGCACATTTTTTTGCTTTTTAAGCTAAATGTGAAGGTAATACTGAAATAATTGGTCTCCCCCATTCAGAGATCTGTACTATTTTCCTGCAGATTTCCTACCTCTGGGAGTTGTTTCCTAACTGAATGGTTCAAGAGCAACAAAAAACAATAAACGTTTTGAGAGATTATTTGCTTTCTTTTCTCTAATGTCTAGCAAATGCCAGGGCTTTTTAAACCACCAGCTTTTAGTCTCATAGACAGCATTTCAGTTATGAATTAAAAGAGTTTCTAGTCACCAACTCATATTTTTTCCTCCTAAAACAGAGGTTTATTTAGTGGAACAACCAACTCTTATCAATTTGATTACTCTGGCATCCTCTTTAGGTGGTGTAATACAATTTAATTTCATATCAGATTTTAAAGCTTGTCAAAGCTTGCTTAGCTGTTCCTATTTACCTTTCTCTAGAAAAGAAAGGAAATGTTTTGTTTGATTTCTTGTCTCATTTTGCCTTTGAGGATTACAGTGGGTCAAACTGAAATCCAGAATATTAATTACCTTGTATACTGTTACGTCAACATGATCTGCAGGAAACAGATTTTTCTGAGTTTCCTGTTCTAAATGATGTGGGTTAGTCAGACAGAACATTTGACAGTTGAGGACTGGGACCTCTGTACATGCAATTGGTTCTTCCTTATCTAGTGAAGCATTATTTTTAATTTCATGTTCTGTTAGGGCCAGGCTGAAATTACATTACATTATTTTTTTTTTTTGTATTTGACCTTTTCACACCTACAACTTTCACATGTTGAGGTACGGTGTCTGATGGTCAAGGATGAGAAGGTGAAGTAAAGGTAGTCGTTAAGGAAGTGAATTTGTAGAGCTTGTGGTCACTGTAGCAGACATGGAATCTGAGCGTTTCCCCCATATTTACAATCAGACTGGTATTGGGTTAGTTTCACTTGAATTCTGGTGAAATACATTCACCAGGTGACTAAACAGAGAAGAATCTGAAGAGGAATTTGTCACCCACTGGCTGGAGACCAGTCCAGAGCCCAAGAGATGAAGTGTCCAAATTCACAGGAAGAACATGAAACAGTTCCAGTGAAGAGAATAAAGGGTAGGGAGACAGAAAAGAATCCATCCAAGCTGAAGGAAAGCCTTGTTAGAGGCATCTCTTCTGGGGCAGACAACTCTATGGTGTTCTAGACCATCTAGATAATCTCATTTTGGCTCCCTTTCCCATGAAAGGTTGGGCCAGATGGTCTTTCAAGGTCCCTTCCAACTAGGCCTGTTCTGTGGTTCTGTACACTACTTTTTTAACACTCTCTACATGGGCCATACTATGGTGCTTCTGGAACTACTCATTTGCAGACCACCATGCATCTGTTGACAGAGGGTGGCAAGTGATGGCATAAAGACCATCACATAAAGACCCACTGTACAGTGGATGGCTAGGAATTTCCTTCCTCAAAGAAAGTAAGTTCTAGGCTTTGGCTCAGAATGAAGAGAAGGGCAAAATGCCTTTTTGGATGCAAGTTTCTTGGTTTCTCTTGCAATAACTGAGTGTGGCTGCAAAATTCCACTTCCCACCCCAGATTAAGAGATTTAGAAATTATACACAGAAGAACAGGTTACAGGATTTTATCTCCTACCAAGTAACTGATAACAACAGTGCTAACTGTAGTGCAACAGGGAAAAAACAAAAACAAAAACAAAACAAAACCCTAAAAAAACCCAGCACAAAAACCTGAAACCAGTTGTGAGGTTGGCCACTGCCTGAAACAGTAAAGGCCCTGCTTCCACATGTATATCCTGATGAAGAAAGGGAAACTTCTATTTGTGGTAGAAAAAGCCCAGTGCTGCTAGCAGCATGAGGAAGGACACCACATACAATGCCTTCATTGTTCCTGAGTTACCCTTGATGGACAGAAAGAACACATCTAATTCAGTCTGAGAAAAGGAGGGTTTTTTTCCTAAACTGTCCTGGAATCAGCTGTGAAGAGAAGGTATCTAACATTTCAAAGGGCTTCCTAGGCAGCAATATGCTGCTACATTAAGAAAACTCCAGTCTTGACAGACTGGAATGGAGTAGAATAATCTGAATGCCTGTATATCCCTCCAACATCAACTCTGCCCAGATGGAGGACTGGGGACATTACTATATCTGCCCTCCTCCCTTTCTTAGTCCTTGCACTGGCAGGAATTGATCAGCTGATCTGGAGTATGAAACAAGTGTATCCTTGTCTGGTCCTAATTCTACAGCTTGCAAATCATGGTGAAAACAGAGCTGCAAGTTTAAAAACCAAGCTGGCAAAATGGACTGGCCAAGGAAGCAATTCATACTGACTACTGAGAGAGTATTTTTTGGCTTTGCAAAAGCAGACAATTTTCAAGATGAAAGGTCAATTAAATGGGATTATTTTAGTAAGGCAGGCTTCCTCATATAAAAAGACCAAACTCTTAAGTAGTAAAATATTCTCATACTTCTAATTTCCCTGTAATCTCTTATTTCTCAGAAGACACTGTTGGCTGCGCTAGCATCTTGTACAAAAAGTTTTTAATATTTTTCAGCATTAAGGGGAAAAGTAGAAGTTTCATTTTATCCAAAATTTTAAAAAATGCTTCTGTGGTGGTTTGGGTGGATTCACCCTTTTGCTTGCAGCTTGCAGCCAAACACAGCCTGCTCTATCACCCCACCCCCTTTTTTTTTAGGGGAGAGAATTTGGAAAGAAGGGCAAGGACTCACGGGTTGAGATAAAAACTATTTACTAATTAAAAGAAAATGATAATGATAACAACAGTAATAACAGACTATACAAATGAGTGATATACAGTGCTCACCGCCCACTGACCAATTCCCAGCCTGTGCCAGCTAACGATCCCGGAGCCGAGACGGTCCCGAACCCAAACCCCGGAAGAGTGAGCCCGAGCGATCCCCGAGAGAAGTGCCCTGTCTTCCGGTCAACCCTGGTTAATATACTGGCATGACGTGATATGATATGGAATATTTCATTGGCACATCCAGATGCCAGTTTTGGGGTTTGCTCCTCACTGCGCTTCCCCCTCCCAGTCCTAATGCAGCTGTGAAACAGACAAACTGTGGCCTTGAGCTGCAGTAACTAAAAACATTGGTATTTTATCAACATTCTTCTCATGATAAGTCTGAACTGAAACACTGAAAGTAAAATACTGCTATTCTAATTACTAAAAGGAAAATTAACTCTACCCTAGCAAAACCAGGACAGCTTCATACAAAAATTTTATTGTCAGTGATAAACACCATCCTGAATTTTTTTGGTATATTTGAGACTAGAAGCATTAGATGCACTTATGTTATTTTCCTTGGCAGGTAGGGAGCTCAGGGCAAAGCACTTCTATTTCAAAGATACTGTATGCTGTTACACCAGAGAGTGTATTTCCATCATTACTGGCTGAAACTCATATAATTAATTCTCAAGAATCCATGAGATGTTTGGAACTGAAACTCACTTTGATCCTGCATAAATAAGTGCTGCAACCACCCCTTTGTGTAGGGATGACAATTTTATTTTTTAACTAGTAACTGATATTCAAATATGATTTCTATTTTCTCATGAACATTTCTCATGAAATGTTGTCATACATTTATCATGCTATATTGCAAACAGATTAGACTTCAATGAACAACATATTTTAGAAGGGAAGAAACTGATTGCGGAAAGACTTGAAAGATCATTTCTTTCTATTAATATTTAAAAACATCTACACAACAGAGCACATCATAACTTCCTTACTCTCTTGTAAGCACTTAAAGTAGCCAGGCAGGTTTTTGAAGGTCACATTGCATTATTACAGAAGAAGTTTGAATTGTAATATTTCTGCTATCATACGTGGCAATATGTAGAAACAAGCATGTGACCTGTAAGTGCTTGAAAAAAGAAACATACTCCACTAGGGAGCACCTACATCAGCACTGGTATGGGATCATGGAGTCACGAGGATGACTAGCAAGCCCACATCCTGACCACGCAGGAAGATGTTTGTAAGTACATGACTAGGCTTGCATGTTCTGCTTTTCCTTCTTACACTCGGCCTGAGGAGGAAAGCCTACTGGACTAACTTTTAATAATATTTAATTTCTAAACCACAGAGGGCACTTGCTAATGTAGAGCTGCTGAATATGTGGGGGACTTAAATGGTACATTTATAATTTTCTCTCTTTTGGCTTGATGTTTTTTCTCTGCTTTTTCTGTCTGCTGCTAGTTTGTTACAAAATTTTTTTTTCATTTCTCTGCACTTGTATGATTTGAATCATAGGATTCCATGTATCCTTGGTTTCCAAACAATTTGTGATTTCCAGAATGTTATGAAATATTTTTTAATAAATATGAACATCCTCTCCTTGCACCAAAAAATGATATATAAAAATATGAAAGGTCTATGAACCCAATATCAAGAGAAGATAGGGAAAAACATTGCAAGTAAATTGCGTTGTAAAATGCCCACTGCCTGGGACATTCCCATGTGAAATTTATTCCCAGCAGAAGAAGCACAGTGTAAAATCAGTAGCGCTAATTTAAGTAAAGGTTTGCTGCAGAAAAATTACATTCATTATAAGACCGGACTTCATGCTACAAGAAGGTTTGCAGACATGGCCTTCTTAGAGTGTGGGGGTGGAAAAACAGGGAAAAGAGAAGTACTAAGTGTTTGATAGGCAGAGGTGGACTGCCTTTTATTTGTCTTCTCACAACAAGCTCTTCTCAGCAAAAGGCAGAACAAGAACATGAAAAATGGTTTGTTTTCACAGAGGCAGGTAATTCTGAACCTCATTCCTTCTCCTCCTCTTCTTTGCTAGACCACACAAAAGGGCCTCTTTCATTCAGGAGCTTGTTGGACCCTCTTATTTGGTCCTTGGGTCTAGCAAACCACTGACCTTGATCCTAAACTTCTTTCTCAAACTGGTCACACTGAAGAAGAGGAATTTTCAAAAGCTAACAGTACCCAGTAACTTCTGGCTGGGATTGGCAAAGGGTTAAAATAAATAAATAAAATAAATAGAGTGAATAATGAATAATAAATAATTCATAATAAATAAAACTGACATTCCAAATAACACAAAGAGATACAACAGAAACATTACACAATGTTTTCTGTTTTCATCTCTTACTCAGCTTTTGTTTTGACATAGCCCCTATACATTTACATGACTAATACCACAGCAAAACCAAAAATCTTTCTCAAAACACTTACCAAGAACCTCTCTCTCAGAAATATGACTTTTGCTGAATATGGGTTATGTAGGTGAATCTCTTCTAAGAAAAGCAACCTAGAGGGGAAAATAATCCAAGCCTTTTCGTAAGAATCATAATGAAATTTACAGTGATGATTATACAGTCCTCTGGCAAGTTTTCCAAAAGGTAGCATCTTGGGCTAGTTTTTAGAAGACTTCCCATCACTTCCGCAAGACCTTGAATATCTTAACTTTATATTTACATTGTTATAGCTAGTAATAGTCAATCTTAACTTAAGGCTATATTGTAAACGACCTTATCTCCTTTTAATATCAACACCTAAATTAATTTTTCCCTATAGAACTTGAGAGGGGTAAAATGCCAGTATAACGTTCACTAGAATGCTTAGAAAACATGCATTAATTTTGTCAGTTTTTTTCTTTGGAAAAATATTTATAAATTATGAAAAATATTATTGAAATTAAATGTTACGAATGTTAAGTTTTAAAAATTTTCATTTCAATAAATTTAAGGTGTTGAGTTTTTTTAATTTAAATGCTTCAACTTAAATTAAGCTTTTTTTTTTCCCTTTGAGACAAGAATTTTCAATTATCAGGTTTTGTTTGTATTCCAATCCACTTAAGTTCTAACCACAAATGAAATTAAATATGCATTACTTAATATGCTTGCATGTTTTCCTCCAGAGTCCACTGTATGATTTCTGGAATGCTGATTACTTCATAATTTTTCTCTGTACTATCCATAATCCTGCTGGGGATCCAGACAGAGAGAAATTTAAGCAAAATTAAATAAATCATAGAAATCTCAGGATCTCAATCACATTCTGCACTGCTATCTTATTTTTACTACTGTTCCCATTCTCACATTAACAAAGTGTATTCTTTATTTTGTATGCTTGATCATGCAGCAAAGAGAATGATTACAATCTGCAGGGGATGACCTGAAACAGAGAGACATGAAAGTTTAAATACTACCTTAAAGAAATCCTCAGGCTTTTACAATTTTTTTTTTAAATGGAGATAGTATTTTGTATGGCAAAATTCATACAGGTGCTTGACGGCTCAGGGACATTGAAACAAACTTCTGGGTAGATCTTTAACCACTTGACCTGTCCTTTTTATACAAACCAATGATGCCCCTTGCATCTAGCAAACATTTAATTAGTAGATAGAAGCAAAACAATATTTCCTCTGGGAAACATTATAGAAATGAAACAACCTGCAAGATTACCCTCAACCCCATTCCTAGCTATCTCACAGAAGACTATTTCATGCCAAGTGTAATTTCATATTTTAAGAACTTTGATTTGCAGACTGAATTTTGAAGGAAGAGCTCCTGTGATGTGCAAACTCTGTTTATCTCACCAAAACTTCATTTCTATTTGTTCTGGAATCTGCTTGTCTGAATCTACAATGAAAGCAGATGATTTGTCCTCAGAGTTGAAGTACAAACAAAGATTTGGGTAAGAATTAATTTAAATGCAGAATAAGTAGTAAAGGAAGAATATTTACAGATAAAATTTCATTTTTCAAAACATTCAGGAAAAATCAGTGACCTGCAGGAAATATGTAACTGGAAAATGAGATGGCAAGATAAGCAATAAACTATATTATTTTGTTGAACATGATACCAGTTTAAATTTGCAAGAATTAACTGTGAAATACAATACGAAAAACGTGGTCGAGTCAAAAACCCAATAGCAAGATACTTAGCTAAACTTCAGCACTAAAAAAGTCCTTATAAAGAATATATTTATAGAGGGATTAAAGAGCATGTGTATAACATACAAACATAAATGTTAATAAAGTCTCCTGAGAAAATGGTGAAAGTACTGTTGGTTGAACTCTAATTAAAAGCTGGAAATTACTGATTAATTGTAGAAAATGACACATGTAGAGATAAACATGTACACTATTTGATCTGTACTAAAGAAGAAGGAAAAGTCTGGAAATTAAATTGTTTGGATTTATTATCTCAGCAGGGTTAATCTGTTTCATACACATGGTGTTTACCTGGGGTTTTCAATCAATTTAGACAGTTCTCCAGCTAATTATTAAAATGCCTAAAGCTTCTTTCAGATTTGAAGAAGCATGTACCTCTTGTAGTTGACATAATGGAAACAGAAATTTAGAGTTTTTCTAAGCAATGCTGTGAACATACTGTTCAGAGCATAAGAACAAGGACATCCTACCACAGTATTTGACTGTTAAGAAAGGAAGTGCTGTTAAGAAGTTATGTAATTCCTTCTCAGATGCTGGTGTATTAGTGGTAACATTCTAAAAATATTAACAGTTAGGAGTTATAAATTCATATACATTCAAACAAAAATCATTCATCCTTTCAAAAGCTCTTGTTGTGCCTAAACATGGGGATACTTCCATACTATTGTCTAGACATTTAGATGACTTTTCAGTATCTTTCACGTACCATACTTACAATCACCAGACTTTTATTTTGCTCCTATATTTAAAAAGGATCCAGGAGGAAAATTACTTCCTGCATTTACGGCCACAAGTCACAAAAGCCTTGAGCTATGTTCGTAATGACATTCCTTATCTGTCGCAATCTTGGCTTCCTTTTGTTTGCTGTCCTTTTTGGGAACAGTCTGTATAGTAATTACTCTAATCTTGTTCTTTTTCCTAAAACACTTACACATAAAAAATGGATTGTGGTGCAGGAGAATTAATTTACACTGTTAGAAACAAATCAAATGAACTAGGAAAATCTATAAATTTCAGTCACTGTAAACAGGGCAGATCCTGAACCCCAGAACCTGACTATAGTTGGGCAGATGACGTAAGTGGGAACATTCAATAGCTGGTTTAAAGTGTTTGGTTTGGGGGGTTTTTTAAATGGAAAAATAAGGATAAAAATTGTTATAAAAGCCCAAAAAGTAGGACAGCATAGTCTTTTCTGTTTCTTCTGCTTACATGGCAAGGAAAGAAAAAATAATTTAAAAGTTATGTGTCTGCAATGCATGCAGCTTCTCCTGCATGTTTTATGAAATACTTCTCTGGCACACAGACTTTTCATTTAGTCTTTTTGAATCAGTTATCTCTTTTAAAACTACAATAAATGTAGAGTGAAAGTAAATTCAGCATAAAATAAGTTTAAATAAGCTTTATAATAGTATTGTCCTTTGTAAACTCATTTAACTTTCCACATCAAAAGCTTCAAAAATGTTATTCTCTGACATCTAAGGTCACACAAATCCAGTTCCTTGTGAAAAAGTCACAGTTTTCAATTAAGATAATGAAAAGGTACAATGAAAATATGTTCTTGTATTGAGTAGGAAATAAGTGATATAATAGAAGGAACTAGATGAAACTTTGGAGTGAGTTTTCATTTTGCAGTTAACCTTAATATCACCTTCTGTTCCTCTTGTTGCTGGGTATTATTGCATTAGAACATTAGTATAGGATTTCAAAGTTAACTTTTTTCTTTATATTTGGCATCCAGTCCTTCTATGTATTCATTAAAAAAACCCAGACAGACCTGCTGGATTAGATCATCCAGCATATCTCAATATAGGCTGTTCTTTAGAGATAGGATTTGGTATAGTTTGTTCTATAAAAATCCACCATGTTGAGTTTTCCACAACTTCTATAAAATGTCCCTTTCTTCATAGATTTCACTCTTAATAAGCTTTCACATGTTCGAATCACAGAATGTATAGGGTTGGAAGGGACCTTCAAATGTCATCTAGTCCAACCCTCCAGCAGTAAGCAGGGACATCTTTACTAGAGCAGGTTGCTCAGAGCCCCATCAAGCCTGACCTTGAATATCTCCAGGGATGGGGCTTCCCCTACCTCTCTGGCCAACCTGTTCCAATGATCCACCACCCTCATACTGAAGAACTTTTTCACAACATCCAACCTAAATCTACCCTTTTCTAGTTTAAAACCATTACCCCTCGTCCTATTGCTATATGCCCTTGTGAACAGTTCTTCCCCAGCTTTCTTATAGGCACCTGTCAGGTACTGGAAGGATGCTATAAGGTCCTTCTCTTCTCTAGCCTGAACAATCCCAACTCCCTCTGTTGCAGGACAGGTGCTCCATCCCTTTGATCATTTTTGTGGTCCTCCTCTGGACTTGCTCCAACAGGTACACATCCTTCTTGTGTTGAGGGCTCCAAAACTGGACACAGTATTCCAGGTGAGGTCTCACCAGAGCAGAGTAGAGGGGCAGAATCACCTCTCTTGGTCTGCTGGACGCACTTCTTTTGATCTAGCCCAGGTTGCGGTTGGCCTTCTGGGCCTCAGATGCACATTTGTGGCTCATGTCCAGCATTTCATCCACTACTACCCCCAAGTCCTTTTCCTCAGGGCTGCAGATCTTAAGTTTATTTTAGATATTTCATCTTCTTGTATTAGATTCTAGCTCAGTGGATTTTACTAAATAATCGTTCTTATTCTTTGTATCTGTACAACACAAGCAACTACAAGTTTCAAAGACAGAGGCCACCAAGTATTCTTAAAGTAAAGGGAAATAGCTCACAGTTAGTATGAGATACACTGGTAACCAGCACAGAGATGCAAACTTCCAAAATAACTTACACTGCCAACTATTCTGTTTAATAAATAATTAGTAACTGACTAATCTACTTTAATTTTCCAAGCTAAAAACAACGTGAAGGCTTATTACACAAGAGAAAGAGGGGAAGTACAATGTTTACATTCTTTTCACGTAGCAATATCATTTTATGTACAGTGTGCATGCCAAATTAAATGAATAAAAATAGCAGACCATGTAAAAAGAATTTTAACAAAACTGATCAGTCTTTCGGGATGTTGGATATCTGCATTATTTTCTCCATAAGTATTTTGATTAATTCAAGATCCCCATAAAGGAGTCTTACTATGAATCACCTTGAGTTTGGCTGCTTTCGCAAGGCCACAGGAATGTTCCCACTCTGAAACACGCATTTAATTTGAAGGAATTAATCAACTGTTTAGAGTTGAAGAAAAACACAATAGACTCCATCTGCTTGAGAGCTCAGTACTTTTTAGGACACTTGGCTCAACAGTAAATTGTCTTGTAATTTTTCGATGATTTCTCTACCTTACTAAGAACTTGAAAGATCTTCAGCATAAAGACAACTGGATTCTCATCTCTCTTTTCTGTTCTTTCCCGTCTTCTCACTTCATGTTCAACAATGTGAACTTTGTTGTATATATAGATGTTGCTAACTATTGTCTAAGAAATATTTGTCCAGTCATCATAAAATGGTTACAATTTTTCCCATTAATTTATTCAGGCTGCAAGCTTTACAAAGGAAGGTTTCAACCACTACACAGAAGTGTAGTGGTACCCAGCAAATTCCTTTATTTCCAGAACATGAATGGGTTAAATTTTAATGTGTTATGATGGAGGCCAGTACTGCAGAGCAACCTAGTCATTCCACAACGAAAAGGAACACCTCATTGCAACACAACGGTCTCTGAACAGCCTGTACAATCGTCAGTTGATATCACGTCAATGTTAATTAAATAGAGTTGACACAACTTTTGTAAGAAGCTATGGAGAAAGATGTCTCAACTTGGGAAAACTTGTGTAGCTTTCTTGAGTAACATTTTGGTTTACGAAGTATCTGATTTATATAATACTTACCAGTTTTACCTGGGAAAGAGGTAAATATTACATGTGTACTCAAATCTGAAAGGAAAGGAAAGTTAATCTGCTTGAATGCTGTAGAAGTATCATGTAATAAATGCATAGTGTGAGAAAGAAAAACAAAGTATTTGTACAAAGTAATTCAGCTTCTACGGTAGAAAGATTGCTGGTGTCTGTGGTGGACAGAAATTCACTAAGATTACACGTTATAACTCTTTTCAGAAGAGTTGATAGATGGGACATAACTAGTGAGATGCCTTATTGATTTAACAAAAACTGCAACGGATATGCAATTAAACAGATAGTAATTGCTTCACTGATCATAAAAGTAATGTTTTGCATTTATTTTAAACAAAAGAAAAAAAAAAATGCTCTTAATTCCATGTCTCTTTAGATAATTCCACTGTGCTATTTTACATGGTAGCTACCCATATGGTCTTACCTGAATGTCTTCCATATGAGCAGATTATTCACTTTAAACCAAGGATTATCCATTTTTGAAAAGGTAAGAAGGACAGATCAATAAATTCTTTGCATGCAGCACAGTAATCCCAAATTCATTAGGAGAGAGTGCATGAGAAAAGTTTGGAGCAAGACAACTTACAGTCATGATTTAACCCCAGTAGGCAGCCAAACCCCATCCAGCCACTCACCCCAGTGGGATGGGGAGAGAATTGGAAGGGTAGAACTCCTGGATTGAGATAAAGACTGTTTAGTAGGTAAAACAAAAGCTGCATGCACAAGCAAAGCATAATAAGGAATTCATTCACTACTTCCCATCAGCTGGAAGTTGTTTAGCCATTTCCAGGGATGCAGAGCTTCATTATTGATAATGGTTACTCGAGAAGACAAACACTGTAACTGCAAATGTCTGCACTTCCTCATTCTTCCCCCAGTGTTTATTGCTGAGTGCAAACATCATATGATGTGGAATATCCCTTTGATCAGTTGGGGTAGCTGTCCCAGCTGTGTCCCCTCCCAACTTCTTGTGCACCCCCAGCCTACCCACTGGCAGCCCCGCCAGTGAGAAAAATAGAAAAGGCCTTAACACTGTGTAAGCAGTTCTCAGTAATAATTAAAACACCCCTGTATTATCAACAGTGTTTTGGTCACAAATACAAAGCATAGCCCCATACCAGCTACTATGAAGAAAAAAGAATAATCAGAACAAACAAAATACTTTAACAAAATATAGGTCAAATATGCAACCAGAGTCAGCTCAACCCAATTTATAAACTAGGTTGTTAAAAACCATGAAAAGAGAAAAAACTCAAAAAGAAGAGGCAAAGGCAGTCCATCTGAAATCACCATCTATTCAACATTTTCCACTTAAGGAAAGTAAAACATTATCAAATGCTAAGGGTGGGTGTTTACTTTACAGTCTTTTTTTGAAATGACTTTTTCCTCTGAAAGCAGACATATACAGACAAAAACCAAACAGCTCTCTTAAGGTTTTAAGCCAGTCTTTTTTTGGAGGGGAGGAATTTAGTGAACACATTGAATTCGACATAACTGAGCACTGAAAAAGGTGACAAATTGCAAAAGTACTTCTGAGTTCACAGACAGAAAGGTGTTTTCCCCATGGTACGGGAGAATTCTGTTCAAAAAGGCAAATGGGAAAGCTGAGAAAAATATTCAATGGTTGTTTGTATAAACAGTGACCTCAAAGCTGGTACAAGGGCAGTGAGAAACCAATAATGCAGAAAATGAATTGCAATGAAAATTACAGCACTTTTTCTTCTTGATAAAAAGGAATGAAAAACACAGTTTAAGAGCATGTATTGAAAACATTAATTTTACAGTAACACAGATGACAGGAGCTTATGAGTGTTAAGAAAAGTGCCTGACAGCTTTTTTTTTTTTTTTTTTTTAAATGTTTGTAAAGTAGGTCTTGACCCACTTAAACACTTGATACTGGAAAAAATAAATAAATAATTTGAAAAAAAATCAAGAGCACAATCAAACATGGCTAGTAGAAGTATCCTTGGGGTTTTCCTTCCCATCTCTGCTTCTAAAAGAAATGTAAGCTATTAGTTTACACAATTAAACTATTTTGGCTGGACAAAGGAAGAGCAGTGGCCACCATGGTCTGAGGCACCACGCAGACAACAAAAGTAGTAGTTGTATGTGCATTAAATATATCAGGAAAAGACGACAGCTTGTGACACACCAGGCTGGCTTCCACTTTGAGCAGTGTGTGGGGAGGAACAAAATCCCTGAGGGCAGAAAGCTCTGTATCACATTGGATAGCAAGTTTATCATAATACTCTTGAATCTGGCTCTGACCTCTCTCTTTCCTTTGACCAGATAAAAACAATCCAAACATCTGCAGTTACTAGAAAACATAGGAGCCCTCTTACGAGAGGACACACCAGAAAGGAAGTCCAAGATATTGTCTGACAGCTAAGAAAAATAAGTGTCACACTGTTGTTCATCTGAAGCAAGAGTTCTCCATGAGCTGGAAGCACATGGGACAACAGCCAGGTACAGTTCAACACTGAATTGTGAAGATGGCTTCAAGGCAGTAGGGGTTCAGTGTGATTGTCACAGCAGGCAGAGTCCCAGTTAAAATGATTTGGCAGATATGCAAAAACTACAAGTTGGAGGAAAAAACACATGGTGTTTTGCTCTGTGAAGAGCAAATTCATTCTCCTGTTCAGTGAATCTACTTCAGAGTGGCTTACCTGTTATCTGAGTCATTTGCCACTTTAAATACTATAAATCAAACATATTTGTTGGTGACAAAACTCACTTAACATACAGTAATTCAAGGAAATGCCCAGCAAATCTCAAGTGTAAAACAGCACTAGGGACTGGGAAAAAAGTCAGCTGCTGCAGTAGTAAAACTAGTAAAGTTTGTTGCTGTGTCTTGGCACTAGAGAGTGCCCATATCCACAGCAGCAACAGGTCAATGTGCATCTACTAAGTCATTGCTTACGAAGCTGCTGATGGTATGATATTCTTAGTTCCTAGTGTTGCTTCCCCAATACCTTCAGCAAGTGCTGGTATGCTGCAAACTAAACTGAAAATATCTATTAATGTTTATTAGCAGCTTCTCTTTATTTCAAAAGATGAATCACCTCTTGGCTCCCCGAAACTCTGAATTAATCTTAGCCACTCCTGCACTGACTCATACTCACTATTATTATGGGGACTCCAGTGAGATACTCCAGTCCATATTACTAGTGCCATAACACATATCTGATTCATCACAAACAGCATACTGCCAGCAAGCACAGTATGATCCAGGAAATATTTTTGTTAAAGGATTAGCAACTGGAGAAGGCGCTTGATAGCTCTCAACAATATGCTGCTGTTTGAGTGATTTAGATCGAATTAGAAGGTACAAGAGCCCAACAAAGTCCTAAGGAAACAGAGAAGGAAATAATTCAGTTGTGGGCAGGGCATCATTGACCAGGAGCCTCCTCATTTGTACTCTTGCCTCAAGAAAAAAAGGGAAATGCATTCTGACTCCTAGGGACCATTTTCATCATTCAGGTTTCTCCAGAATCTTGAAGAACATATTGCAAATGCCTGCATACCTGGTAATCTTTTCTCTAAAGGATGTTGCTATGTGTATACCTGTATTACATATGACAGGTGCTTATAAGAAGACCCAGAGCAAGTCAGGATTGTCAGGCCTCTACATGAAAGTCTTTATGAACTCCAGAACTACTTTACTAGAAACAGGTAAAATGAAAGGTGCTGTTCCTTAAACCTGTTAGTTAAATACTCATTTGCTAAGGATTTCAGAAACAGTAGAAGCATGCAGTAGCATGATCCCTTAATGGACTATTTAGCTTCAAGTTTCAAATATCCTGCTGTGACTCCTATCAGTACAAAGTTTATACCCAGGCCACAGGTAATACATCCACAACTCCCACCCAGTTCTACTGGGTACTACTACCTCTACTTCAAAGCAGCCTCCCACTTCTGCAGAGCTGTTTTTTGGGTTTGGGTGGTTTGTTTGTTTGGGGTTTTGGTTTTGGTTTTTGGTGATGATTTTTGTTGGAGGGTTTTTGGATTTTTTTGTTTGGTTGTTTTTTTCCCTTCAAGTGACATTTCCCTTTCCTGTTCCTCCCATTAGCTTTCGCCACTAGGAAACTGAATAGGACAATAATCCACAGGTCCTTCAATACACAAGCTGGGGAGGGCATCTGAATTAAAACATACTCCTGAGCTTGCTTAGACTGTAATGCACAAACCCCTTGGAAGAGTTATTCTAATTGAAATAGTCTGAATGTAAAAAATAATAAAATTAAAGAAGACAATCTCATTCTATTTTTTATTGGACATGGAGTTGGGAAGGGCAAGACAGAGAGAAGAAATTATTTCTTAATCTTAATTAGAAAAATATACTTTTCCCTACTTCTCATACTTCCTTTTAGTAAATTAAATGTCAAAAATTTACTACTGAATTTAACAAAGTGTGATTAACAGACAGGATGGTTCACCTGCATTATTACACTCAATATTCACATAGTTAGCATAGAGGATAAACCTAATTACTAATAATCAGCCCTCTTCCTTCTCACAGTCAAAACCAGACTTAATTTTATTTTATTCTAAGAAATAACCTTCATTGAGTCTGATGTCCTATTCTGTGCAAGGACCATATGTATACCCTCCTATATTGTAGTTTATTTTTGACATGCTCTCTAAGGTTAAATTTCTATACAAAATGTCTGCATAAACACTTCTATCTGGATTAGACATAACTGATGATGTAAAAGGTGCAAGAATCCAGACCACAGAGAACTTGAATAAGGTAAAACAGGATTTACTCAATGAATCTACATTATCCATCTTCAAATTTGAAATTAAAGAAACAAATTATTTCTCTATCTTTTTTTTATCTTTTCAATCAAACTGCACAAAGGCAAGATAAATCTGTTCAGTAAAACTGAGCAAGAATTGCAGTGACCTTGACAATGGATCTGTAACAATTTGTTATATAGATAACTATGGTTTTACTGACAAGACATTCAATTTATGTACAGCAATTCTCTTGTAAGTGATAAAACACATCACTATCACTGTTAGATGAGATAAGAAAGGACAGTTTTAAGTTTGATTAAAATTCTGTGGCCTATTTTAGCACACAACTATGCAGGACTTGCATTTGAATGCTGTGTGAAGTACTGACACATGATGAAGTAGTGTGTCTTGAAACAGAGCAAACTGAGCATAGATCAGGCTGGCACCAAGCTTGTCAAGTAATTGGCACACTTTGTGACTCAGCTTCAAAACTGGGCTGTTGTTGACCCAATAAAGCAAATGAGACAAATTGCTTTCAAGAAAAAAAAAAATTCTGAAGGCAGTCACATAAGTAATTTCCCATACAAAGTTTATATCTGTTCTTTCATCTTCAAAATGCTGATGAATAATTGAAAATCTTCCAGGATTAAATCTATTTCACTCACCCTGACTTTTATATACAGTACTGAAGGCTCAACCACTTCTGGGCCACTCTTCTATTTAAATAGTTTGCTCTGAAGAATAAAATAATCCTATCTCCAACATGCATTTGATTTTTTTTGCATAAAAATCCACCTCTTTTAAAGCGTTGACTAGGCAATGCAAGTTACTTCATTTTCCACTGTATTCCTCCAGTCCTAATTCCAATTTAATCCGTCCTGTATTTAATTTAAATACTCAAATTATTTTCACTGGCTCACTAATACTGGAATGGAAGGTATATGATATCTGTCATGCTTAATGTGCCATGTTTGGCTTGGCTAACAATTTTGAGCCAAGTTAACTCAATGTGGGTTTGTTATCTCTACCTATCTTTGATTGTAAATTCCTCAGGGCAGTGACTGAGACCTCAACAAGATACTGAAATCTACTAAACAAACATCAGTAGTTAACCTGTACAGTAAGTTTCCACGACTTCACTGATTGCCAAACACTTTTCACTACAATAATTGTCAGCCAATTAGGCAAGTTCCTGAATATTGTATCAGCTTCAGAACCTGATATAAATTTAAGCAGCGTATTGAAACTGTTCAATAACCTGGGTAACATAATACAAATCCTACTGGGCATCAAAATAGTAAACATAATAGTAAGCACCAAATCACTGGTTTTGGGGATTAATAAAACATACTCTTTGTTGGCTATCTTCCATACACTGGAATATCATATCTCAATATACTTATGGAGACATATAACACACAAAACAGCTGTATTGCTAATCAGTAACATACCTGTGTAAACCACTAAAAGCCTCAACACTTCCCTGAAACCCATACAGATTTGGCTAGGCCAATCAGATAAGAAATAGGCCAAAAGGACAAAGATAAACTTGTTAAGCCTCCAAGACTGTAGCATAGTTTTTGTGCACTGCTGCAACACGGCAAGGTATTCAGTACAGATAAACTCCATGACATTTTACATAGTGATGATAGATGGTTCTTTCTTACTGAAGCTCCCCTCAATTTTTTCCACTTTTGCATGGCTGCAGTCAAATCAACTTGTAGGAAGCTTAAGTTTTCACATTCTGGCTTTTCATTACTGCTACATTCAGTTTGGAGCAAAACAGCTTACAAATGAATTAATGGAATTTTAACGCACAGTTGAGTTTCTGTTACTCTGTCAGATTGAGTTCTGTACCAATCATCTGGATCCCATCCATTCCTAAAAAAACAAACAAACAAAAAAAACAAACAAAAAAAAGAAACTCTCTATCACTTCAACAATAATTCTACAAACTGAAATCAATAGAAATAATGCACTAGAGAGTCAATGTGCTCTTAATGCCCTATTTGGGCAAGGCATATTGTCCATGGTTCGACCTTTATGCTTTTCCAGCTGTATGTTTGCCTTCTCAGGTGCTTGGGAACATGGGCAGGAGGAGCATATTTTAATCAATGTCAAGAAAACTAAATAACTCACATTTTACAAATATGATCACTTACCTTAATTGAAAACTCTCAAGCACTGTGTGCAAAAGCCAGCTGGAGTATGTATCAGTGGACAATTTTTATTAAAATTATTAGATTATTTGTACTGATTAGAGCAAGATATCACTGGATGTGGTATGCAGAAATGCTTAGATGTCAGAAGAGCTCATTGCTGTAAGGCAATAGCCTTTTCCTCCTTTGGGGGAGAAAGAGAAAAACCAGCAAATCCAGTTTAACTTTGGAAAGTTTTCATGCCATTTATTGATCCCCGAAACGTGCAGAAGAGCATTTTTAGTTCCAATTCCAAAACACACTCTACAGTCACATATATTCACAGAATCACAGAATGATTGAGGTTGGAAGGGACCTCTGAAGGTCATCCAGTTAAACCACCCTGCTCAAGCAGGGACTCCTAGAACCAGGATTTTGTCCAGGCAGTTTTTTAATATCTCCAGGGAGGGAGATTCCACAACCTCTCAGAGCAACCCGTTCCAGTGCTCAGTCACCCTCACAGTAAAGAAGTTCTTCCTTATGTTCAGGTGGAACTTCCTGTGATGCAGTTTATGCCCGTTGCCTCTTGTCCTATTGTTGGGTGCCAATTAGAAGAGTCTGGCTCCATCCTCTAGACGCTCTCCCTTTAGATACTTATAAACATTAATCAGATCCCCTCTGAGTCATATTGCTTGACAAGCATTGAAGATCCAGTCTCTTTGCCTTTCCACCTTCCTTGCTTTGAAGTGCTTTCATTATTTCTCTTACAATGATACCATTAGTGGAAGCTGAACCAATTTAACTCCACAAAGGTAGTAAAAAAACCCACACAATATGCATGGAATACTTGTAAATCACAGTTTCTATTATTTAAGAGCATAATCATGCTTTGCTTCTAAACTTGTAACACAGACAGCAGTCAATAACAAGTAGAGGACTGAATGCATTATCAGGCCTCTAAGAATTGTATACGCACACAGAGAAACAGATATCCAAGGAAAGGACCACAGGTGTATAGACATAGAAATTCCGACTATACGACAATGCACAGAAGTCTGTTTTCAAATATTTGGTGAGTCTGATTCAGACAAAAGGTAGCATCAACTATCCAGTTTGCAAAATTCTATTTTATCAGTCCAATAGTGATATATAATATCATAATAACTATATAAAAATATAATTTGGCCCCATTTCCTCCTTTGTAATACATGAAAACACAGTTGCTGACTGTTTATGATTAGTAGACCTTCCCTTACCATTTTCCATAGAACTGTAATAATGCAAATACATTTAATTTGCAGCCTTATATTCTCATAAATTGTCCTTTTGACTGGAAGAATAATTTCTCTTCTCTGCTCTAAGATACCTCAACATTTTTTTAGTATCAAATACACATTTGTCCTAGTTTTTAGCTGGAAGAGAGCTAGGTTTCTTTTTAGTAACTAGCATAATGTTGCACTTTGCTTTCAGCCTGGGACTTGTTATGAGAGAAACACTGATAACATTCCAGTGTTTGCAATTTTGTCTCTGGAAGTGAAGGACTTCATGGTTTTATGAGCCTACAAGTGCAAGATCTAAGGGGGGGTGAGGAATATTTAAATTAATAAGCTAAACTGGCATTTGGATATGCCAGTGGAATAGTCCATATCATAAAACATCATGTTCAATATATCAATGGGGGACTCTTCCTCTTTTAGCTCTCTCTGGCTTTCACTCAGGTTCTCGCTCCTCCAGGATTGCGGTTTCGGTTTGGGATTGTCGCTCCTCCGGGATCGTTATGTGGGAACGGGCCGGGTTTGGTCCGTAGGGTGGTGAGCAGTTGCACTGGGTATCACTCATTGGCATATTTTATTATTATTATCATTATTATTGTAATATCATCATTAATTTAAGTTTTATTTTATTTTTATTAGTAAATTGTTCTATCCTAACCTGTGAGTCTCCTTATCCTTGCCTCCAGCTCTCTCCCCTATTCCCTGGAAGGGGGCAGGGGGTGGTGAGCAAACAGTTGTGTTTGGTTGCTAGCCAAGTGAAACCACCACAACACCGTATTTCAGTAATTTATTTATTGAGCTTAAAAAAATTATTTTTATTACCTAAAGGTGATATTGCATCTAGATTTTAATTGGGTATTTACAGGACTTTGGAATTAGAGTATTTCAAAAATATTCTAAATAAAAGTGCTTTCAAAGTCCTTCATTTTCTTTTTAATGTTTGCACCAGATTTGTACAAATACAAACACTCAGATCTCACAAACAACAAATAGACAAAACACCATACTTTGGTCACCAGAAAACAGCGGGGGAAAAAAATTGCTTTAGAGAATAACAAGGGTGCAAAGGTTATTACCTGACCTAAAAATTTACTGGTTTATTGAAAAATATACCAATCTAGCCATCATTCCTCATATAAAAGGCACCAATATACTGATTTTATTGCCACAACATGATGCATATCTAAAACATCCATGTAGAAATAGATTATTCACAGTCCTACTTTCAACAAGTCAATGAAACACAAATATTAGCATATTTTTGTCTCTAATTCCTCTCCTCCCAGTACATACAGGACAAATCCCCTTGTGTTTGGAATATCCTATAAGATACTTGAAACTCTGAGAATAGCAAAGAGTTTCTCTCAAAACGGAATATTTTAGATTTCTTCTCCTAAGAAAGAATCAGAGGGGGGAGGGGAGGGGGAAAAAAAAAAAAAAAAGAAATAAAGTTAATGCAGGATCTGTGTTGATATGGCCAATATTAAGAATAGTCCTATGTAATTCTTTGACATTTGAATTTGCTTACTTTCTCAATGTGGTTCCATAATGCCCTTCATTTCCTAGTAGTTTCAGACTGCCTTAAATGCAAAGTTCTTAAGGGGCATCTGCTGGACACCCTCTAAAACAACATGTACAAAAAGCTGTGGTTTTATCAAAATACAGTTTTGTGATTTTGGTATTCTCCAAGACACACTACTATATGAAATACAGACTTTCTAGTATTTCCTTACAAGATTTGTACTATATCTCCATTATTAAGGAGTTTTAAAAATCAGACTATGGATTTGTGTGCGCACATGAAATTCCACTCCCTGATAGGCTAGAGAGAGCAAGCAGTCCTGCTGAATGAAACACACACACACACACACACAAAAACCCCCTATCTCCCTCATCTGGAAAAACTGTAGGACAATTAAAAGCCAATAATTCTTAGGGTAGAGGGCATTCTGTTTCCTAACATCAAACCAAAATACTTTTTCATCATAGAAACTTCTATTCTGTATGTTTTGACGACAAATCTCAGCCCTGGTTTTACCTTTGGGCTAAAAGATGCAACAGTCTCTCATCATCTTTGGTGTTCCCTCACAGTATATTACCTAAATGGACACCTCATTGGTCAGAGTGCTTGAGGCTTCTAACCACAAAACAAATGGCAAGAAAGCAGTTATATATATTGTAATATAGATAAATATATATATTTATATTAAATAAATAATAAAATGACACTAAAACTCGGTGGCAATGGAAGTTACTGAAGTTCTGTATCATTCAGATTTTGACTACCTGCAATAATAGAACCTACTCAGTAATTATTTTATAGCTATAAATGGCTAGGTTATCACAACACTGTTTTGGTTTTTTTGCAGAACAATTTATTTTGGCTCAGAAAAGTTAAAAAATGCACTACACCGCCATCTTGTGGAAAGTATCCATTTTGCAGCGATTGGCCTGACTTGCTGGATCACACACCATTTCAAAAGGAAATCTCCTTTTCTTTTACTATGCTGCTCTTACCTACTAGATGTGTAAACATTTTTTAAATAGGACAGTATTAGTCTAACCTGAACTCATTTTCCTACTCTTTAACATAAAAAGGATGAGATAGATCCTATACCAAACTTGCAGTTTAAAGTGCAACTCAGCTAAAACCAGCGAGAGGAAATCGCACTGAATGCGTTTCAGTGACCAACTTGTTGAACGTTTTCATTTTCCAGAAACAGCTTGTAAAATCCCCCTTTTCAAACACATCCTGTCCCCTGAAATTAGACCTTTATGTGCTCAGCAGCTCCAATAGGACCTCCAGTAACACCTTACCCCAATAACACCTGTACAACATTTCTCACTGTCAGAGAAGCTGTCACTGAGCAGAATTGATGGACAGAGTGGGTCTAGCTCTGCAGTGAACATGAAGGAAGCACCTAAGAAGCTCTCCATCACCATTTATGGGTTAAAACATATCTCCTCCCCGCTACAGCCTGTAAGAACCACAATGTATGTATTTTTCACTCAGTGCTGATAAGTAACCATTAGTCATTTACAACTAGTGTTATATCAGGTAGACTCAACAAAAGGATAAGAACTTGTTTAATCTACTATTTACCTGAATTTCATTATATTAAGATTTATAATATTGAAGAAACCATCCATAAAAGTTAAAAAGCAAAATACCACAACACGGGGTACAAAACTTTGCAGCATGAACTACAACTGCAGTAAAACTACTGCAGTTGAGATCAAGTTTTGCAAATGTGCTCTGATGCCTCTTTTATGGTCTGTCAGTTTGATATATTTAATAAACATATCATCAAGACTTCCACACTTACAGCTGGACCTACTCTATCTTCACATTAATCTCCCTAATTCTTCTCCCTTATACCTCTCTACCACACATCCACAGGCCACTACAAGTATGAGCATATCTTGATGCACACCACATCACCCAAACAGCTCTAAGAAAATACTTTGGCATTCTTGAGGTGATGAAGATTATACAGCATTTTCTTAAGACAGTGTTACTTTATTGTCCACAGCAGGAAGACTACTGATTTCTAAGATCCTGAATGCCACAAAAGAGGCTGTTTGGGAACTGTTTGCCCTGAAAACACAAACAAGCCAACCTTTGTCCATCATGTATTGGGTAAAGGTGATAACTGGGCAAAGGGAGATGGGAGACAAACAGTAGAGTGGAACATGTTTTACTTGAATGAAAACTGCAACAAACAATGAGACTCTCGTCAGTTATGATGAACTACTGAGGAAGCAGGACAACCACTGTCTACACCAGACCATAAACACCAGTTACCACCGGAAGAGCAAAGAAAAACTAGATGATGGTAATCCGAGAATTCAAGTATGCAGCATAACAATTAACTGCCATGACATAATATTTTACAAAATATACTTATACAGACATCACTGGAGATAGAGAGACCTTGAAATCTTTATAAAATTCTGTCCACCTCAGCATGGTAGACTTCAGAAACGGACAAGCAACAACATTTTTTCTGACTGAAGCAGAACCACAAGCTGTCAAGGCTCTTACAGTCAGAGTTTAACACAAAATCAAAGTCAGAATAATCCTTATGACATATAAGACCACATGTCTGAAGAGGGGTTCAATTTCCAGTCACAAAAAATAGCTATTCTTTATTGAAATTATGTCTTAAAAAAAAAGAAAAAACATCACACAAAAAAAAAAAAAAAAAAACCAACAACAAAAAAAACCCAAAGAAATCCCGGATAATTCTCCAGGCACAAGTGGCTAATTGGATAGGGAACATCAATGCATTAATTTCTTTCGCAGCTCCAAGTCTGACCTTGAGCTTGCATTAGCAAGAAGCAAAGTTCTATCAAAAATATGCTGTGTTTTTATCCTGCAAATACAGGATCATCTTCTGCATAGCCTATTAAATCTTCCTGTTTTGCATATTTCTTAAAATGTAGAAGTCGATGTGCTTTAAAACAGAGTGAAAAGGTAGAATTTCTGCTTCCACAGACAAGTCCTGTATTAAGTACAAGTACTTACAGGAAATAACTCTAAACATTTACTTATCTAAGGATGTGAATGAGTCCCTACGCATTCTGGTCTTCTCCCCTCCTGTCTCTGCTGGCTCTTCAAGTACAGCAGCACCACCACCACATTCTTGGCCCAAGTCAGAAACCCTCATCTCCACCTGCTGCAGTTCCAGTTGCAATAAATGAAAACAAAATTAATGAAAAAGTTGCATGTAATAGGTTTATTTTTGATAAATTATTAAATGAATAATACTTCTGATATTCTTCAGTATCTCAAGACCATGAAGTTATTTTCGCAGAGACATTCTGGGGAATGTGCTATTGTCCAGATCAGGTTAATACTCATAACAGCCTGGGACTTTTGTTGCAAGAGAGGAAAGAGAAGGGGAAATAGAGTTTGGGGGAGGTTTAAATGAAGATTGAATAAATTCAGGGAAAAGTGTGAGAAACTCTGAAAAAACTTTTTAGATTTCAATAAATTATAATAAACAAGAAAATAATTAGTTAATAGAAACATTCAGTCTTTTCAAACATGCATACACAAAAATGTATATCTACACACTAACTGTGGCCAAATTACAGCTATCTCTCTATCCATCTTGACCAACGTATAATATGCTTTAGTAGTGTATGTAAATAAATCTTCAGCAAATCATTTCCACTTCAAATCATTGGCACAATATAGGTAAGGCTGGCAAAGAGAGAGACACTGCTGTTTCCTGGACATGATATAACATATATAGGATATTTGCCTGTCAAATAACTCTAGCAAGCACATCGTACCTGTATGGACTGGGATACCTCAGACATTTGCACAATGTTGCATAAGCGAATTTTATTTCTATGATATAAAATAAATAAATCTATGTTTTTATATGTGATATTTTTTCATTGTGTTATCACAAAATAAATGACATTTTAAGGCTGTTTCAAAGGTTAATGATGAAATTCTATAATATATTGCGTTAATATTTTTCTCACAGTTCCTCTTTTTAGAAATATAGGTATCTATCATGGGAGGAAGAACTGGATTAAAGTGCACAGAAAACCAAGATCTTCTTGGGTGAAATCTGAGGACAAAAAACAAAATATAAAATGCATTAAGAGATTTACATTTAACTATTTTTACCTGGTGACTTATTTTTTTAATTAATTTTCTTTAAGATGTGATTATTTTAGCAGAGCCAAATATGTCTGTGCACGAGTGTCTGTATTACTGTAGCAATAGATAAACAGATAGATACATAATATACACATGGAATTAATATTCTTGACAATCATTTCATATTAATTGTCTCTAAATTGGAAACATGTGGGTTTGATGGATGGATCACTCAGTGGATAAGGCATTGGCTGGATGGTCACACTCAAAGAGTTGTGGTCAACAGCTTGATGTCCAAGTGGAGACCAGTGACGAGTGGAATCCCTCAGAGGTCGGTACTGTGGCCAGTGCTCTTCAACTTCTTTGTCGGAGACACAG
>NW_010336381.1:6944-9767 GCF_000700745.2 Antrostomus carolinensis | reverse complement strand
CTTCCAATCCTGACCATTCTGTGATTCTGTGATCATCACTCACCGCGTATCAAATGCTATCTTTACAATGTTAAAGGAGAATTATTCCTCCACTGAAACAAGCCAAAAGGGGAAGAAGTATATAAAGAAGATTATTTTAGCACAAAGATTAGATTTGGCTGAACCTGGCTACTTCACCCCAGCCTGCTTTGCTCAGGTCCTGTGGGACCAGCCCCAGCTAGCTAAACCCTTGCCTGCCATCAAGCTGATCTTTGTGAGAGCTTCCATTAGGTGACTAAGCCTTTCCATAAACTTCACAGAAAACCTCAATTCAACAGATTTAATTGTTGGGAGGGATATTTTTTGGGGGAGAGGGGAAGGGAGGAGGATTTAGGTAACTTGCCTGCCTTAGAAAGTTTGTGCTAACCAACCTTTATTTATGAGAAAGGGGAAGAACTGTATTCTGCTCTGGAGTTCTCGGTAGCTCTTGATCATTCCCCATACCCCACACCATACCATGCTGTCCTGCTTTTGCAGGATAGAGTTAATTTTCTTCTATCACCATAATTTCCTTCACTAACCCCATCAGACACAAGATTCCACCACAGTCCAAGTATCTTGAGACTTTTTTTCCTCTACCACCTACAAAGATACAACAGCTCATCTTTTGGAAAATTTTGTATAAGCATGAACAGCATAAATATATTATTCATGTCCAAGAAGTGCTGCAATACTACAGGAAAATGTAATGTATCAAAAATCTAGCATTCATAGGGCTAGGAAATATGACAAAATAGGAAATTCAAAACTGACAGCATTTCCAGAACCTGCTGTACTTCTAATGTCAATAGAAGCTTTTCTGTCCAGAAATGCAGTAAACACCAATGCATCAGCATCGCTAGTGTGGTGGCCATATACTTCCTCCCTTGTCTAACACAGGAATTACAATTCTAAGTAATCCCTATACTTCTGAATATATTTTATTCATATATTCAATACTTTGCAAAACCAGCAGGGCCACATAATACATCTCTGACACAACTAGAGAGATGCTTATAAAATCAAGAATCAATACAACTCCCAAACAAGTCTCCTGTCTATGTGGGAGTTACTACAAAAATAACAGTGCCAGCAGTCATGCTGGCATTTGGCATGGCTTGTTTTTGGCAGGCAGCTCCTACCCTCAAAACTTATCAGCTACTATGTTCAACTTTTTCATCAATTAGTCTAGTCTGGTAAAGTTGTATTGTTTTTAATGCTAAACAAAGAGTTGTGTTACAGTTATGAACCAACCTGAGTGCTGATAAGAAAGGGAATCCTCTGTAGATCTTTCTATGAGCCGTTTATTTTTCATTAATTCCTTCCTGGACTGGAGCAATCTCAGTGATTCTTTGTAATGGTGCCTGCATATAAAATAAAGGCTTCTGTGTGAGGTAATCCTCTCAGAGATGCACAAAGCGATTACCTAGCACTTTCAGATTCAGGAGCACAGTCTGCTTTTATGCACTTTGGATTTGAATATAATTTGTTAGGAATTTAGCATACTCATTCTACTATGAGATTAGTATCAATGTAGAATTTTGCAGAATTCACAAGTGATCTGCATGATGGCATACTGGTTATCATTTCCTTTTTGGAATTCTACCATTCTGGCAATTTTGGTAGCAACTTTACATTTAAAACATTGTGGAGTTCTTTGCCCAAAACAAGATTAAATCACACTTCAATTACTACATTTAATTTCTTGATTAAATACAACCCCTAATGATGATGTTTCTATAATGTGTGCTCAGAAGTTTTTAGGAGGAGACATTCTTGTTCTCTCTCATCCTCTTCTCCACAGAAATGTTTTCCCTGAGTTTTCACCTTGTGGTTTTCCCTTTGTTTTAATTTAAAGAATTACAGTCCTGAGTAACTCAAAATATACAATTTTCATAAGATTTCTGACATCCACTATGCTTCCAATTTTACTGAGTTCAGATCCACGAAGGCATGCAAGGATCCTTTTGTCAGCTTTTCCAGGTTTCTATTACTTTATTCTTTTGCTGCTCCTGATCACTGGAGCCCCACTGCAATACTGGTACTATTACCTCATGGGAGTGACCCCTTCTTAGATCAAGTGGGCGAGTGCCAATCTCAGATCCAAACACCTAAACTCCCTTCCTAGTCAGCATGGCCTTGCCTGTTTAGAATACTCCCCGACTTGCACCAGCCTGAGCCATGCTTAGGCATTGTTCACATTGTCATGAGCCAAAATCATTTCAGCAAACAAGCTCACAGTTAAAAGAGACAGGCAGACACAGACTCAAGCCAGTGTCTCTGTCTCATACATATATAGCCAAAGTGACCATCGGGTCTTATATAACTGTATCAAAGCAAAGATTATGAGTTATAAGGTACAGTCTAAATTCAGTATGTGTACAAAGCCATAGATAACCCTTTGAACGTCTAGCCTAAGGAATGAATTTATAGCTTAGTCATTTAAATGTACACTTTTCAAACTGTGCAAACACTTTTAGCCACAGGAATAACTTGCACAAGTGTCAAGAACATACACGTAGACAGGCTGCTTAACTATCTGCAGTAATTTTTGATGCTCAGCCATTGGCTAGAGAAACTACATATAGACAAGAGGTGAGGGACATATGGTAGTAGAAAGTAGGTAGCAGTAGCTTGGCCTGTGCCTTCCTACATTTCTATTTTTACTCCTGCCTTGTTGTAAACAGGCTGATGCTATGTATAGTCAAGTACACTAACTTCGTATCACAGACTGACATTCTTGGGCCATGATTCAAAAAAATAAGAACTCTTGGCAAAGCGTTCACTGCAGGACTAATGTTACAA
>NW_010336381.1:2727-6915 GCF_000700745.2 Antrostomus carolinensis | reverse complement strand
CATTTCAAGTGCTGGGGCAGGGAGGATTATGCTATTTGAAAGATGCACCAGAAAAGACGAACCAATCTGTCAGTTTATCAAGCATTTTTTGAACTGCGTAAGAAACTTTGAATAACTATGTAATTAAATCACAAGCACAATTCAATCAAAGTTGGGTAAGATAGATCTTTGGCAAATCTAAATTAATTCATTCTGCACCACAATCAAATCTACATTACAAGAGGAATTAATGCAGTTCTTTGTTACTGACAATACTGCTTTCTTGTCTAGGAAGAATATTCAGGAACAGCAGCTAAGTGGGAAATAGCTCTATAAAGTTCCCTCCTTCTCTCTAAAAAAAAAGCCTTAGGATAGTCTCAAAAATTTCCATAATCACTTAATGTAACAGGCAACTAATACTACTGCCACAAGTGGCATATGAGCTTTGCAGCTTAAAATTCTTTTATGTCATAACTATTTGGGAGCCTCTGCAAAATCCACAGATTTTGATTAAGTATGACAATTTCATTGCACTCAGGTAAGACAAGTACTGTAGGATAAGGCCATTGATGTGTCTCAGGACACAACGTTCTACTGCAGTTAAGTGTACAATTCAAAATACTGCTAAGAAGAGACATTTAGGTACAATAATATTTTTTGCCTTTGCCTTGCAATAGCAAAATCTCTTTCTCTTGTTACTAAAGTTTCCTACCTGAGGGAGCTTATAGTGAAGGCAGCAATTGGTTCTTGGTTCTTTGACCAGGGAAGAATCTATAGATTAACCTTCAACACTTGTAAAGAAGCACAACTCCACAATAAACCATTGCCTATTTATACTTGGCAAGGAGACTGAAAAACAAGAGAAGTAATGTGAGAGCCAAGAACTTTGCTCCAGAATACTTTCAGTGACTACAATTTTGCAATATCCTTTCTTGGCAGAGGCTTTCAACATGCATCTAACTACTTAAATGGCACAAGTACAGTACTGTCATGTATTGCATAGGTCTGGGGAAAGCCTATCTGCTTTGCACTAGGAAAGGAAAGATTCCAGATGGGGAACACTGACTATACAGCCTTTCTGAAGCAAAGTGATGTGAATTTTCATTTCTCACAGATCTAGTACTTTATCTCATAGCTGATGATGCCATAAACAGACATGTTCTGCTTTGCTTCAGTGTTTTAAATGAGCGAGTTCTGTGCATTGATCTGGTAGCTTGACAGATTTTTGGCAATCATTATCTTCATAAAGAAAGGAAAGAAAAAAAAGTTATTACCTTAATACTTTTACTGTTTCTGTCCATGTCTCCTGCTCACTCTCCCATGGATCAACTCGAATCCAGTCAGATGTCTCCAGTGCTAGTTTAGCCATTGCTATCCGGTGCTTTGCTGAAACCAAGCCTTTCTTTCCATAATCATCATTAACAGGAGACATTATGCCTTTGATCACCTGATACCTTCCTTTTGAAAAAAGAGAAGAAAAAATGAAAAAAGTCATCTTCACAGTCTTGAAAATTTAGGGTGGACAGGACCTTGGAAGCTCATCTAGTCCAATCTCTTCAAAGCATGGCTAACTTCAAAGTTAAAAGAGGCTATGAAGAACCTGATCTAGACATTATTTTTAATACAGAAACAGCAATTTAAAAAATTAAAGAGCAGCCTTCTATTTACTCTGTGAACTGCTCACAAGTACCATCAATATGTTTATCCTATCAGATGATTCAAAAAGGAAAGCTGGATGAAGATAAAATTTTCATGCAAGTAAAGAGGTTTGTAATTTATGATTCAAACTATCAAAACTGTTAGATATAATTAAGTTTTATATTCCAATAAGTACTGCTTTTATATAGCCAGAGCAACAAATGACTTAACTGACCAGTGCTTTGTTCTTAAGCAGCTGATGCTTGTTATTTATCAAAATCATTGTGCCTTTTCATTGTGTTAAAGCAAGAATTACAGCATATTACAGCAGCTGTGATTAATGTGATTCGGACAAATCAGAAGATTCAAGAACAAAGATGGGGCTAATTGAGTCTAAAATGAGACTTAGAGCACTATGGTCCAAACATCAGCTTCACAGCCATTAAAGACCCTTTCTATCTGGCTGATCATGTTAATTAAATTTGAAAATATACCCATACTTTTTACTCCTGTAGCATAATGTAATCATTAACACAATACACTCTTTTTGTTAGACTTTGCAGTTCTGAACTCAAATCAGGAAAGAAAAGGTCTCATTTTAAGAAATCAAGAGGGAAATAAAGCACTAATAAAAGTTGCATCCCTCAAGAAAGAGAGGGAAGAGAAAGGGTGTTTCAAATAAACAGAAATGAAATAAAATTATTTATCATGTAACATATGCATTTGAAATAACTGCTAAATATGATACTGAAGGGGGAAAAATCATCTTTTTTTTCTAATTAAATTGTTTCAACAAAGAAACTTAAAGAATGCAGCAAGTTCCCTCTCTTGCTTTGTAATGAAAGTGATAGCCTTGGAATCATAATTTTTGATACTGGCACATGACAATTTAATATTCTAAAATGACAAAATAGTAACTTCACATTTCTTTTAATGTAATAGGGTAAAATTTTCAAACGAACTTAAGCGAGTTGGACATAAAAAACAGCATTAAAATTCAAAGAGATTTACAGGCCTGACTCCTGTTAAAACTATCCTGTTTTAAAACATTTTAATTATAGGAAAAATGGTTAATAGAGCAAGATAAAATTTTTAAGGACATGCAAAGATGCATATATAATTAAGTCCATTTCTTAATCTGAAATTGGAAATATTTTCACTTGACACATGAACAACAATTATTTTCTGATACTTTGATAATATACAATGCTATAAAAAATTCTTAAAGAGCAATTACAGTTTGAATTCATTAGTATGCTACCCTTACTAAAAGGTTTGTCTTGCACAATAATTTTATTTTCTGCATTTCAGTTCCTTTCTTTTCAGTTTCTACAGATATAAATTATTTCCTTATATTTTAAATGAATATATTAAATGTAAAAATTAGAATTGCGTAAGATCACGCTCTACCAAGAATGAATGCAACTTTGGCATATCGTTGTGAGCTGTAAAGATTTCAGTCCCTAATCTGGCCTAGAACTGCAAAAAATGGATAAGACCTTCTGGTGCCATATCAGCTTGTTCCAAAGCAGAAATGAAACCAAACATAAGAGAAAAATCAAAGTTGCTAGTACTTACAGTACCAAAAGTCAAATACAATAAGTGTTTGAGATGATTCACAACAACTGAGTAACACAGCACTGTGCAAACGTGATGCACATGAGAACATTCCACTTAAAAATACAAGCTGTACCACTCAAAATATAGGAGAATATTTTATTACTGGCTCTATGTAACTTGTGTTCTCTTCAGTAATTTAAAAGTTCACCTATTCAGGTATGTCCCTCAACTTTAGCAGGCAAGCAAAGAAGAAATAATTAAGTTCTGCCATCTTGGGATTTTTTTTGGTTTTGTTTTTTAAGAATTTTCACTGCAATTCTCTTCTCTGTCCCATAAGTTATTACAGGCAGCTTCAAATCTTCCCTTCTTCAAATTCTGTGTCTTCGGAATGCTATTTGTTTTCATAATGAAGTATGTTATTATTGCTTGTCCAAAGTATGTGTAAAAATCCTCCAGGCCATTGAGTGGCTTTGTTTTTCAAAACATATCTATCAAAAGCAGCAAAAAATTTCCTCTTGCTATGAACTTATATTCTCTAAGAACTACATAGGATAACTGGTTAGAAAACAAAATATAACAAAAGTAATTAAACAAAAAACATCACTCAAATGTTAAAGTAGTATCATTAATGAAAACAGGTATTTAGTATTCTGTTATAAAGGTCAGTGTAAATTGTCACAAAGAGTAACACAAATTGTAATGCTGAATAAGTATATTAATACTAAATCAAATTTATCAAATGCCAATTTTACATATAATTGTGTGCATACTTTAGCAGGACTTTTGAAGATATAATTTTGTCTAGTAGTAAGTATGTGACCTCCTATTAGAAACTATACAAAAAGTAAATAACGTAAGTAAATAACCACTATGGAAAACCAAATAAAAGAAATACTTCCACACATTTAACTCCCACCCACTACTCATCTTCCTGTCAGTGTCACAGGAAACTCCACAAGAGACTGGGAAGCTCTGCAGCTTTATGGTGTTATCCTACCCAGCGAGCAGGAA
>NW_010336381.1:0-2710 GCF_000700745.2 Antrostomus carolinensis | reverse complement strand
CAGGAATGACCCCATTGCTGTTCTTCCTTCTGTCATTTACAGAGCAGGTTGCAATAGGTCTTTGTGCCCAAGTGCTGCTTTATTTCACTCCTTTTCCAAGATGCTGTTAAGTAAGTATTATGAAATAGTACTGTTTTAGCATAAACAAAGTTTCTAGAAACTTCACTCCCTGCTTTTGTGCCTACAAGACCTAAGCCTCTTTTGTATTTCTATGACAATTGAGAATTAGGCACATCCATTTATCCAGCCTGATTCTTTCTATGAAAGTAACTACCCCTAGTATCTTCTAGATAAAAGTATGGGTTTACAGCAAATCACTATAAACAGGCAGTACCAATGTACATCAGTCAAATGCAATGACAGTATCAAAACATGCACATTTCATGCTAAGTTAACTGTGGAAGATTTTATAGTTTTGTATCACTGAAAACAGCACATGAGCCAGCACACTTATTATAATATAGTTTGGTACCTTCCTGTTAAAACTCCAAAGCTTTAAAAGTTTCACTGATGTAGCCTTACACAAAAATGTTACAGATGAATGCCAGTCTCATCCTTAGGTTACAATAAAGCTCCTTATCTTTCACTATTCAGCTCTCCCAACTTATACTTTATAATAGAAAAAATAAAAGAGTTAGACTCATTGGTAGCTTCTATGACATAATTAAATGTGACACCAACTCAAATACACAAACTTTCACTTCCTGCAGATATGGACATTAGTTAAAGACCATATAGCTCTCATCCACAGGAAAAAAAAAAAAAAACACAACAAAAACAAATTCGAAAAAACGACCACCTAAACCCAACGCCCCTCAAAAAACCACACCCAAACGCCAAAAACCCCCAAACCCATCAAATCAGAAAACCCCAAACATCAGAAAAAGCCCAACTCCAAAACTACTCCAAAGCCCAAAACTAAAATTACCCCCCAAACACCCCAAAACACAAACACTGAAACCTCTCCACCAACACAAACACCCCCCCCCACCAAAAAAAACCCCACTGAAAACCAAACACCAAAAAACCTCCCCACAAACCCCACACACCTTAATCAAGATGACAGTTTTTAAACTCATCACCTATCTGAGGTTTCTGTCCTATGTATCCAAAGTCTGAAGCAAAGACAATTATCTGGGCTTTATGTTCTTTTCTGGAGACTGCCCCAATTTCGTTTTCAGTGCTCAACGAGACTAACTTCTACATATTAGAGGACTAATGTGAAAAACTGCAGGACATGGGATTACAAATTTTTGCTCTGGGTTTTGGAAAGTTTGCCCAGGAACAAGCATTTTCTCTGTTTCATTAAGCCTATTCTAAGGGCATAACATTATCTACATATCCAAGATTTAACAAAACGAGGCTGATGAAGTTTAAATTTTACTGCATATTATGTATACAACATCAAATACATAAATAGCAAGAATCACTGATTGCCAGGGAGTCAGTCCTCCTTCGTGAGGAAAGTGGCAGCTATTTCAAAATATTAAATAATATAAAACTTGCTAGCAGAAATGAACAATGTTGGAAAATAGTTCTTATACAATCTAATGTTCTAACCATTTAAGATGCAACAAGAGCTTACTTTAATGTAAGATTTCATTTCTTCACTGAAACAACCACTGGCACACTTGCTTTTATGAATGTGGTTAGTTAACTGGATTATTTAATTTATTTTCTTAGCCTTCTGTGTGTGATTACACATATATTAAAATCATATGATAAAATTCTGTATTGAAATAATAGTAATGTTTTTTTCTTGAACCCACAAGAAATCAACACTTATCCTCCCAGAACTCTCAGCCTACTAATGTTAGAAAAACAAATGCAAGGATTTTTCATTGTTCCATTTAAACCAAAATGTTAATTTTATTTACAGGTTATAATTAACTGGGTTGGAGGGAGGGATATCTAACACCTTTGTTCAGATGCCATATAGGGGAGAAAATGAAAACAAACCCACCACATAACAACGAGACACGAGTAATCCCAAATATGTGAGTTGTTCAAACTGATTTACAGACTAAACTTCAAAAAGATACCATCCTATGCTTACCTTGCCATGACATGTATGTAGAGATTGCCAAGCATGAAAAATGAAAATAGGCAAGACTTTTTTTTTACTTCATGTTCAGTCACCTTCTGTGAGGGGAATTCAACAGAAGGAAAATCAAAGGAGTAAACAATTCAGCAATCATTGCATTGAAAGTCAACATAAACAACAAATATATCAGAGCAGTAATGGACCATCTTTTAGGATAGCTCTCAATAGGACAGATGACTTTACCTTCACCACTTCAGAGTGCTGAAAGATGCATTCACTGAATTAGATGAAGTGTGCAAAAATTGTAGTGACAGATGCCATATGAGTACCTAGACAAACATAAATCATATCCACCTGGTTGAGTGAACTACAGGGCCTGAAGATGCAGATTTACTTCTGTAGTCAGACAGCCACTCAAATACATTGTGACTTCAGAAACTCTCCTCCAACAGCTGAGTAACTGAGCATGCACAATGATCAGTCATCAAATAAATGCTGAATGATCTCCACACATCACATCTATAATAAATATTTTGTATCAAAACCTCCAAATACAACTTCACTTCTATAGAGTTCACTGTCTTTGGACCAAAAGAAGGAAAGGTAATTTCTTAACAGCTATGGAAATGAGTATTTCCCCGACATCTGTTGGAGAGACAACACAGC
>NW_010336380.1:16922-19033 GCF_000700745.2 Antrostomus carolinensis | reverse complement strand
GGGGGATCCTTGTCT
This sequence comes from Antrostomus carolinensis, assembly GCF_000700745.2. Classification (NCBI taxonomy): domain Eukaryota; kingdom Metazoa; phylum Chordata; class Aves; order Caprimulgiformes; family Caprimulgidae; genus Antrostomus; species Antrostomus carolinensis. The sequence goes on along the minus strand of NW_010336380.1, from coordinate 19,018 downwards.
GAGGGGTTCTGAGCAGAAAAATCTATTTTAGGGACTTTGGACAGTGGGAGGGAAGAGGAGGGGGCTGTGGGGACACCCTGTGACCCCAAATGTGACCAACCATGGGGAGTGGCAGAACAGATTTGTTGGTTTGTTTTGGTTTTCCCCCAGCAGTTTTCCAAGATGAATGTCTGCTCAGGAGAAAACAGAGTTTGGGAGAAATTATGAGCAGCACGGTCTTGTTTCTGATGCTGATTTGATTGATGGGTTTTCTCCAAGGTAACAAGTGATAAAATGAGAGGAAATGGCCTCAGGTTGCACCAGGGGAGGTTTAGATTGGATCTGTGGAAAAAATTCTTCACCAAAAGGGTGGTCAAGCATTGGAACAGGCTGCCCAGGGAGGTGGTGGAGTCACCTTCCCTGCTGGGATTTAACAGACAGGTAGATGAGGTGCTGAGGGACGTGGTTTAGATGTGGAATTGTCAGTGTTGGGTTCATGGTTGGACTTGATGATCTTAAAGGTCTTTTCTAACCACTCTGATTCTATTAAATTCTCCATTTCTCTTGAGATCTCCTTCTCACAGCTCTGAGCACTGTCTGTGAGGTTTGGTTCAGCTACTGAATGGTTGTTTGCTTTCCAAAAAGTCAGCAAGCAAAATGCTGTTGCTGCTGCTGTCAGCATCAGGTGACAAATGGCATCAAATCTGGGAAGGAGCTGGAGACTGTGACCTGGACAACTTCTGTGCTGCACCTGAGTGTCAGGAGAACATCTGAGGAGCCCTCCTGATCCTTTCTCTGTGGCTTCTCCGCCCCCCCCGTACATATCAGCCGGGAGCAGGAACTTGTGGGTGTCCTTGTTCTGGCTGTACATGAGGAGCCCATGGCCAGGCTGCTGCTTGCACAGAGACGCTAATCCCACCTGCAGGTATGGACTGAGGGCCTGAGACACTTCAGAAGGAGCCTGAACTCTTCTTACATGGTTTTCAGTAGCAAGTAGGAGGCAAACTGGAAGGTGGGGAATTAAGAGAGGAAAAGAAATTGATCATAGACTCAAAGAATGGTTTGGGTGGGAAAGGACCTTTCAGAGCCATCTTGTCCCACCCACTGCAGTGACAGGGACATCTTCAACCAGACCAGGTTGCTCAGAGCCCCATCCAACCTGACCTTGAATGTTTCCAGGAATGGGGCTTCCACCACCTCTCTGGGCAACTTGGGCCAGTGTTTTGCTGCTCTCAGGGTAAAACTTTCTTCCTTCTATCCAGTCTAAATCTCCCCTCTTGGTTTAAAACCATCACCCCTTGTCCCAGCACTACAGGCTCGACTAAAAAGTCTATCCCCATCTTTCTTATAACCCCCTTCAAGTACTGAAAGGTGCAATAAGGTCTCCCCAGAGCCTTCTCCAGGCTGAACAACCCCAACTCTCTCAGCTTTTCTTCATAGAAGAGGTATTCCAGCCTTCTGCTCATGTTGACGGATCCTTTGTGGCCAGAGATGGCTCTGGGTGGCAAGTAGGACACAAACTGGAAGGTAATTACTAGGAGTGAAAAATAAATCACTGCAAGCCTCTCCATATCCCCACTGCAAATGCCACGTGCTGTCCTTGTTCCTTCTTCTCTGAGCTGAAAAAGTTGGGGGGAAAAAGTGCAGAGGAAGCTGTGGAGTGACCATGGAGAGAAGTTAGAGAGGGCAGGGCTGCTCCATCCCTAGGGAGATGAAGTGGGGTGTAGAGGGGGTGCAGGGGGAAGGGGAAAAATAAGTTTAAAACAAAAAAAAAATTAAAAAAATTGGTGTGTGCTGTGGAAAAACTCAGGACTGGGTGACAGCTCCTGCCGGAGCCCCGGGCTGTGGCCGCTGGATGGCACCGGAGCTCCGTGGCTGCCCCTGCCCGGCTCCCCTGCTCCCCCCCGGGATGGATGTGGGGCGAAGGGCTGATTCTACTTCTAGAAGAGTTAGACTCGCCTCTAATTATCCCTAATTAGAATCGTCCCTAATTCTATTCTATGATTCTAAAGCTTTTTTTGGGGCAATTTTATAGAATTCCAGACTGGTTTGGGTTGGAAGGGATCTTAAAGCTCATCCAGTCCCAACCCCCCTGCCATCAGCAGGGGCACCTTCCA
>NW_010336380.1:10639-16838 GCF_000700745.2 Antrostomus carolinensis | reverse complement strand
GACACTGTCTCACCACCCTCACACCAAAGAATTTCTTCCTCACATCTCATCTCCATCTCCCCTCTTCCAGTTTAAAGCCATCACACCTTGTCCTATCACTCCCTGCCCTTCTAAAAATTCCACTCCCCCCAATTTTCTTGTTCTGCTCCCCAAAATACTGCCCAGACTGAGCACAACCTGCTTGCTCATGATGACATCCCTGCAAAGACTGGGCGCAAGGGGTAGCTGGCAAAGCTGTGCTTAGGGTCTTGGTTTCCCTTTGGATGTGGCTGTGGAGAGAGGTGGAGAAAGGCTTTTTGAGGGCAGGAGAAGGGGAAGGTGATTTTGGAGTGGAGGACAGAGCATGGTCACTCCCAGGGTGTGCTTGGGGGGGGCTGACCCACTGCTGAGGGCACTCACTGGTGCTTTGAGACCTCAGTTAAATCCCTTACCATCCCATCCTCTGTGATGGTGGGCACCCAAACAGGCTAATCCAAGGCTGTCTCTCTGTTGCCCCATTTCTTCCAGCTTTTTTGGGGCAGTTCCTAACCTCCTGGGATGCTTGTGGAGGTACATACCCAAAAGCAAGTACACTGAGACCAGGGTGACAAGGCAATAAGGGATGATGCTGGGGAGGGAGCAGATCTGGGGCTATAAATGGGACATCTGTGGATCTGGTTTTAGCCAAAAGCATTTGACACTTAGGAATGTTCAGCTGTAGCTAAAAAGCTGCTGATCCATAAGCATGACCTGGAAATGTGGGTGCTGAAGGCAGGGCTGGTCCTGAGGACACCTCATGTGGTAACTCTGGGCCATACCTTGGGAATTGGGGTAGGAGGACACTGGGAGAGCAAGAGGCTGATGCTGGGGTGATGATTGCCTCAGGGGTGTGATGCTGTCCCTGCCTGTCTCTGTCACTCTCTGAGCAGGACACCTACATAGTGTTCCTGGAGCTGTGTGGCTGATGCAAGGATGGTCCAACATTCTTCATTCCCCCAAAGAAAAGGTGTGGGAACCTCCTGCTCTGCCTGGTATTTAAAAGCCGGGCAGATGAGGTGCTCGGAGATCTGGTTTAGCAGTGGACAGGTACGGTTGGACTCAATGATCTCAAAGGTCTTTTCCAACCAAATGATTCTCTGATTCTCCTTGTCCCTCTCCTTCTTTCTCCAACTCCCCTGGGAAGAAGAAGGGTTGGGAGCTCTGTCTGGCTCTGTTTCCACATCACTGTCTGCAAGAGAGTGAATTATTGCTGGATAAACCACCGTGTTTGGCTACCTTGAAAAAACACTTCCAGAGCAGTTCCAGACTCCTTGGTCAGCACCGTTGACATTGAAAGGTTTCACTGTCCAAGCTGTCTCCTTGATAGCTGGAGCCAACTGCAAATTCCACCAGCGCTACCAACCCTAGAGTTGGGTTTCCATGGTGAATGCATTTGGGTTCTGCACCTAAAAACCCGGAGTTTTTGGGAATTTTTTATATTTTTTTGCCATGAGTGTCACAGTTTGCCTGTCACTCTGTCCTACCACGCTGGAGGAGGTCCTCTGCCTTTCCCTAGCTGGCTGCTCCCTTTGGAGAGATGCTTTAAAGACCTCTGACAGCTGATGCCTTGGGGACAAGCTCATGAGCTTTGTTCTCACGCTGCTGTGGGTTCCAACACACCCCTTTGCCTCTGGGATGCTGCGTGAGGAAGGTGTGAGGCTGAGCTATGGCTCTGCCCATCCTGAGACCTGTTTTTTGTCTCACACCAGGACCTATCCTTACAGATACATCTCCCTGCTGCACTGTGCTCCTTCCATGCTCGCCTGATGTCTTCCACTTGCTGTTCTAAACCGCAATAAACCTGGTTTAATTTGCCAAGGTGCTAGTTCAAGCCCTCCTGACACGACTTGCCTTAAAACTAAATGAACTGTTTATACAGGGACTTTGCATTGAATGAGCTGCAAGTTGTACCTGCAAGGAAGTAGGCTCTGCACAGCCTGGGGTGTATATTGCCTGTGAGGCAAAAGAATTGTTAAAAAACCCCTTTATCTAGGAATCCTGTGCGTTGCTTTGCGTGTTTTTTATAATGCCAAGGTGGTTTTTGAGTTTTTATATATTTGCCTTTCTTTGGGGTTGCATCTGCCCAGCTGCTCTGCAAGGACATCTCCTGCGCCCTTGTCCTCTGGAATGCTCTTTTCATTGATATTTTCTGAGAAGAAAAATGCCTGCTTTGTATCCACTGCCCCTTTCCCTCCCCACGCAGAAGGGGAGGGAGAAGAAAAAAAACCCAACAACCCGACTAAAATATTTTCTTGTAACAAAAGGCTGAGGGTGAATCTAGATCAGCCATTCGGATTCATTTAAGGCAAAATCTCCAGGGTTTTCAGCAGTGAAATTAAAACACTGGAGCTTTCTCTTTTCTTCAGAAGAACAAACAGGAGCGGTTACCACTTCCTCTAGCTCATAAACAAAACCAGCCCGACGTCTCCAGGAGAAACCCTGCCAAGAGACTTTCCTTCCTAATTGTTTGATATTTTTTTTTCAGGTCTGATTAGTATTCGGGAGTGCCTGGCACACAAGCAGGAGGTTTCAGGAACAGGCTGTAGATCTTGCTTCAAGCAGCTCCTACCCTCTTTTTTTTTCCATCCCTTGCCCTCCTTGTCTGTCCCATTCCTTTTCTCCTTCCCTCTCTGACCTTCCTGCTTTGTTTTCCTTCATCTGCCATACTTGGCTTCTTCCAGGGCTGGTGGTGGTGATGTCTTTTGGCCACCAAACTCTGGCACTTGTTTTTCCTTTTGAAGCTTTGCTGCGTTTGCAGGAACTGCATCAAGGCTCAAGGTTCTTATTGACCTGCTCTTCTGTGGTCCCTTTTCTTTACTTTCAGGCTTTTTTCTACTCGTGGGAAGGAGCTGTGGCTGGACCAGCTGCAGGGATTCACCTTTCCTGGAGGAAAGGGCACAGAATCCCAGACTGGTTTGGGTTGGAAGGGACCTTAAAGCTCATCCAGTCCCAACCCCCCTGCCATCAGCAGGGACACCTTCCACTGGACCAGGTTGCTCAAAGCCTCATCCAGCCTGGCCTTGAACACTTCCAGGGAGGAGCAGCCACAGCTTCTCTGGGCAACCCTCACACCAAAGAATTTCTTCCTCAGATATCATCTAAACCTCCTCTTGTCCAGTTTAAAGCCATCACCCCTTGTTCTGTCACTCCCTGCCCTTGGCCAAAGTCCCTCCCCAGCCTTCCTGGAGCCCCTTCAGGTACTGGGAGGCCGCTATAAGATCTCCCTGGATCCTTCTCTTCTCCAGGCTGAACAGCCCCAACTCTCTCAGCCTGTCCTCACAGCAGAGCTGCTCCAGCCCTCGCATCATCCTCGTGGCCTCCTCTGCACTGGCTCCAGTAGCTCCATGTCCTTGTGCTGTTGGTGGCCCCAGCACTGGAGGCAGCACTGCAGGTGGGGTCTCACCAGAGCAGGTTGGCAATTGGAGCAAACTTAGTAAATGCTAGAAAAGAGCAGAGGGTGCAACTGCCTCAGTTTCCCATGGGGCAGGGATGGTGTCTGAGCTGGAGTTTGCTGCAGAGCTGCTCCCACCTGTACATGGGGCATGTCCTCCCTTTTGCCCCAGCATCCTCTTAACCTTCTCACCAGTGCCAGTCCTTTCAGTGAAAGGATGGAAACCTCCAGCTGGCCTTGGAGATCCCCGACAGGGAGTCCTGTGTGTGTGTCATGGGACAGTGACTCATTTGAGATGGTCTCAGGGGAAAAACAACTTGAGTTTTTTTACCTCTGACATCCTTCCCTGGGCAGCCAGTCTGGGGCTGTGCCTGCTGCCAGTGCTCCTGCCTGAGGAGATGAGTGCCTGCTCTCATCCCACTTTTCCCAGTTGATTGTGCAGGGAAGAGTTTTCCCACAGCTCTGTTTTGTGGCTGGGTTTTTAATGTGTAACGTTGTGCTGGGTTTTGTTCTTGCATCATGTGCTGGCGATTAGGAAATCAGTAGCGATAATAAATATTGCTGAATGAGTGGGTGTGGGCAGGAGGGAGGGAGAAGAGTGATTTAAAGGGCAAGGAAAAATGTGTGTTCCCCGTGGGCAGTACTTTCTTGCAGGGACGAGTTGAGCTTTTATGTCTTTATGTCTAGAAAATAACTCTTTTTTCAGTATGTGGTTGGAAATGCTCATCAGTGAAACTGTGATGTGGTGTGTATCTCCTGAGCATCCCACCTCCCCTGCAAGCCATGACCCCAAATTGGAACAGGCTGCCCAGGGAAGTGGTGGAATCACCATCCCTGGAGGTATCTAAAGGACGTGTGGATGTAGTACTTGAGGACATGGTTTATTGGTGAACTTGGCAGTGCTGGGTTTATGGTTGGACTAGATGATCGTGATGGTTGTTTCCAACCAAACTATTCTATGATTCTATTAAAATCTCCCTCCAGCTCTACCGGGGCTGAGGGGAGCCTGGAGATGCAGGGTCCCCATTAGCTCTGTGCCATTCAGTCCCTTCTGGGACAAGCACTGAAATCCCTCCTGTGGAAACCAGTTTGAGTGTCTGGTGCACGCTCCTGCCTCTGGGAACACACAGCTTTGACTCTGTGACTCAGCCTCAATTTCTTAATCATAAAAACAACCATCATGTCTTGGGCTTTTCTCACGCTGTGGTTTCCAAGCATTTTGTAAACCACTGATGGACTTGAGCTCCTAAACCCTCTGGGCAGGCAGGTGAAGTGGTGTTTGCTTCTGTTGCATTTTTTTCAAGAGGGGAAACTGAGGCTCTGGAAGATGAAATGACTTATTCAGAGTTATGCAGGGAAATGGTGGCAAAGCACAGAGCCCCATGGAGACTGCACCTTTGGTTTTAGGGTGGCTGAGGTGTCTGCTTTGCTCCTTGCAGTCTGTCCTTCATGCCCTGAAGGATCATTTAACTACAGGAAAGATGTGGAGGTGCTGGAGCGTGTCCAGAGAAGGGCAGTGGAGCTGGGGAAGGGCCTGGAGAACAAGTCCTACAAAGAGAAGTTGAGAGAACTGGGGTTGTTGAGCCTGGAGAAAAGGAGGCTGAGGGGAGACCTTCTGGCTCTGTCCAAGTCCCTGCAAGGAGGGTGGAGAGAGGTGGGGGTGGGTCTGTTCAACCAAGGAACAAGTGACAGGACAAGAGGAAATGGCCTCAAGTTGCACCAGGAGAGGTTTAGATTGCATATGAGGAAAAACTTCTTCACCAAAAGGGTGGTCAAGCATTGGAACAGGCTGCCCAGGGAGGTGGTGGAGTCACCTTCCGTGGTGGGATTTAACAGACGGGCAGATGAGGTGCTCAGGGACATGGTTTAGAGGTGGAATTGGTGGTGTTGGGTTCATGGTTGGACTTGATGATCTTACAGTTCTTTTCCAACCTCTACAATCCTATATTTAGGATGGAGAGGCAGAGCAATGACCCTGGTTTGCTGTTCCTGGCCTTGAGCAAGACACGCAGGTATCCGTGTGCAATTTCCCTCTTTCCACAAACACTTTCCCCGCTGGGGCAGCAGGTTCCTCTTCCCAAAGGACAGGCACTGCTGAAGCTGTCTGGGGAGCAGTTCCTCGTGGAGCTCTGTGCTCAGCTTGTTACAAGGTTCTTGTCACTGCAGCGTCTGAGCAGCTCGAAAGCGGCGCTGGTGATGTTCCTCTGGGGCAGGAAGATGTTATCCCCTTTTTTTACAGAAGGGAAGGGCAGCTAACACAGCGCAGAAGGATTAGGGCTGGGATTTTCTAAAGCCTCCTAGTTAAGAGGACTGGGACTTGCAAGACACTTAAGTTACTCAAGAACCCACGTGTAAAATTTCTGGCTGGAGCAGAATATTGAACTCAAAGTCTCTGATGGTCTGGTACATCCCAGCTGTTCAGCAGCAGAAGCACCACAAGGATTGTGAACCCCTTAAGATATTTTTGGAGCACAATTTTTTCCTCCTTGACTTTCAGACTTTCACCAGGCGAGGTTTCCATCTTTTTATCTCTTTTCCCCCTCTTTCCTGATGTTTACCCTGGGACGGGTGGGAGCGGCTCGGCAGGAGGGGGAGGAGATGATGTGGAATGGGACTGATAAGCAAATCTCTGAAAACAAAGTTCAGGCAAATCTATGTCCTGGTGGAGAGCAGGTTCCTCTCCCTGGAGCTCATCTTGGAGCAACCTGTACAGTGTGTGAAGGTGGAGGGAGCAGCTCTGATGCTCTTTGTGTTGCTGGGAGCTTTGAGCATCCTCCCTCGTCTGCTCAG
>NW_010336380.1:6048-10241 GCF_000700745.2 Antrostomus carolinensis | reverse complement strand
GGAGTCCCTGCTTGAGCAGGGGGGTTGGACTAGATGTGACCTTCAGAGGTCCCTTCCAACCTCAACCAGTCTGTGATTCTGTGAAAAGCCAGCTTCTTCTAGGTGCTATTTTTTTTTATAGCCCCACACTTTTTTTTTATGTGAAAATCCAAGTTTTTCCTTTCAGTGCATTGTTTTGTGTCCGCACTGCCCCCTTCAATCGAGGCATCAGAGCTCCAAATGCAACTTCATCATAAAATAAACCCCAAATCAGTTTTTAGCCTGGGCTATTTTTCCAGTTGGGATATGGGAATAGCTGGCCATGGAGTTAGGTGCCCTCAGCATGGGCAGTGCTGTATGGTGACAGCTTCCCTTTGGTCCTTGAGGACATTACGGGTGGGAATGGTCTAACTTGTTGTTTCTGAGGTGGGAGGGTTTGGCTTTTTCTTTCAGAATCTCTTGCTGGGACTGGGGGAGAGGAAGCAGCTGGTGCTGTCAGCAGTGAAGTTGGATATCAGGCAAAGAAATCCAATTTATACAGTTAAAAACCCAACGGGGCAGAGGAACCTTCAGCCAGGAGGGTGAGGGACAGTGTTGCCAATGCTGAGCAGCTGCATTGCGTGTTCCTTCCGAGGCATCTCCTGGTCCAACACTTGGGTAAAGGTGTCTGAGGAACAGCTGGGTTTTGTTTTGATGTTTTCTTGGCATCTGTTCCAGCACTTGGAAGAGGGATGCTGTGATGTCAGTACAGGTAGAGTGAGCTCTGTGCTGACCTTCTCTTCTTGGCCAGGACTTATCCCGATGCTCATAAAACCTGCTTTCTCCAACTCCATAAACTTGTTCCAAGAGGCTTTGGCTGGTTTGGGGAGCTGTGAGCATTTGTAAGACAACAGGGAGCTGTGTCTGGAGGGTGGTAGCTGGAGGGTGGCTTCCCACCCTTCATGTGAAGCCCTCACCATGTTCCCTGGCTGCAGACCTGCCCAGCAGCTTGTTCAACTCTGTCCCTGTTTGTAGAAAGATGCTCAGCTGTGTCCTGCTGTCCTGGAGCCCAGAATGAGGACAGAGGGAGCTGCTTTGGTAACACATCCAACAAGTGACTCCTTATTCTTCTTAAAATGCCTTGATGCCTGCATCCCTGTTGTGATGCTGGTGGAGACAAGCTGCGTAGGTCTCCCTGTCACAGAATCATCAAATAGTTTGGGTTGGAAAGGACCTTTAAAGGTCACCTAGTCCAACCCCTTTGCAGTGAGCAGGGACATCTTCAACCAGATCAGGTTTCTCAGAGCTCCATCCAACCTGGCTTTGAATGTTTCCAGGGGTGAGGCTTCTACCACCTCTCTGGTCTTATCTCTCCTGGCATTCCCAAGGCCAGGACAGGACAAGCTGCTGGGAAGGAGCTGGGTGACCTCAAAGGTGCTGTTCACGGAGCAGTGATGCTCAAAATATCACGTGGCCATTGAGCCCCGTTGGGTGGTGGGAGAGGCCAGCCCCAACGAGGCCCATGGGTTTGTGTGTCCTGTGGGGTTTCTTGCCCAAGTTCCTCTGTTTCTCTGCAGACCTGGTGAGTTCCCTTGCTGAGGGGAGTCCTCGCTCATCCAGGGCAACACTAACAGAGGATTAATGGTTAATCAGTTGTTCATGGAGGGTTGTAAACAACCTGTCGGGCTCTTTGACACCTTTTGCTGATGTGCTCGTTGTCCTTCATAACACATTCCTGTCTGTCTGGTGGAGTCTTGTAACCTCTGTTAATCACTTGTTAGCAACTCCTGTTGTTGAACATGGCTTGGATGGTGCTCAGCAGCCCATGGACCACACCTGCTGTGCCAGGATTTCCAGACTCCTTGGTGGACCCATTGAGGCTGGTGGAGGACCTGACAGGGCACATGAAGAACAAGGAGGCTCTGCATCCCTTGTGCTCAGTGCTGTGCCCTCCCCACGCCCTGTTCTTCCCCAGGAGCTGGGCATGGAGATGTTGCTGGGAGAGGTTTTAGGTTGTTAACAAAGACCTCAAAGGGCAGATCCAAGGATGGTCTTCTGGGTTGGCCCCACTGAGATGGGGATCCAGCACTGAAGGTTTCCATCAAGTTGATGTAGAAATGGACCCTGCTATATCCTAGGTCAGTTCCCACCTCCCAGGAGACAAGTCCTGGTCCCATGCAGCTCCTTGCCTGGTGGAGGAGAAACGTCCATCTCTCCCATGCTGGTTTTGATGCTCTTGTTCTGGTGTTTGGGGTACAGCTTCCATCCTTCCTCGGGGCTACCGGGGAGCTCACCTGGTTAAGCAAACACTGCTGGGACGTTACCTGTCTGCTCACCTGTCAGCGCTGTTTTCCAGCTTCGTTTCATCTCCGCCTGTGGAATTTCCCTGCAGTTTCTGCCTCCCCCTTGCTGCCCCTTCCCACGATCAGGGTCATTCAGTATTGTCTGAGTCCCGTCACTTAATGACCCTGTTGTTTGCCAAGGGGAGATAACCGAATGTTTGCTTGCTGTAGACCAAGGACATGGGCAACTCATGCCCAGACAGGGCAAGTCACCAGGCCATGAGGTGACGCTTGCATGTGACACCTGACTGTGGTGGCAGAGCTCTTCCCATGGGACACAGCCAGCACCTGCAGCTGCTGCTTGAAAGGGAGAAAGGGGCGTGTGTGGAGCAAGCTCTGCCCTTTGGATAAGCTTCTGCTGTGGCCTGATGAGTTCCATACCAATGTTGCTGTGTCTTCAGAAACGTTGGTCAAAGGAAAGGTCTAACCATGAAAGGAGGTTCCACTTTTTATATTTTCATATTTCCCACTTCTTGTATTTTTTCCTTGCTTATTCTAGGCTGCCATATATTTTTTGTTTGTTTGTTTTTCCTCTAAAGCTTGAAGCTGTTGGCAGATGCTCATCCAAGTCTAGGACAGGAGAGCTGACCAAGCACTGGTGTCCCCCCTGTGAAGTGCTGGTAGGCTGGGAGTGGAGACAGCAGTTGGTTCTGGATGGAGGAACCAAAGACCAAATGCTCATCATGGGTGAGGTCGGGTGGTCCTGGGCTCTGCTGTATGTTCCATAGCTGTGTGCTGGGGTTGGAGCAGATGAGCTGGACCTCATCAGCCTGAAAGCCCGTCCTGGTTTTTTACTGTCGTGCTCAAGTCTTTACCAGGGTTTAAACTCAAGATGGTGCCTGGGGGTGAAAGTGAGCCACCCCGTTGGGATCACACCCAGAGAAACCAGTGGTGATGGGCTACAGCTGTCACCTACCAGACACACAAACCACAGGCTCTGGTTTATTGCTTGTTTGCTGTGCTGTGGGGTGATAAGAGTCACCTTCAGGGAAGGTGGAGGATCTGGTGGCATCATCTGTGCCTTGTCACTTCCCTGCTGTGCTGCTTCAGGTGCCCAGGGCTCTGTTTTTAACCTCTCAGTGCTGGAGAGCTTCATGCTTAGACAGCATGAAGAGGTTGATAGACCTGCTACTGCTTCTAAAAGAACAGGCAAGTCAAGTTTTAAATCCCAGAAGCTCTGAACTTGGTCCACACAGTCTGCCCAGGAGGTGGAGTTTCCCTTGCAGAGGGATTTGGGATCTTCTGGGATGATGAGCCATATGTCAGTGTTGGATTTAATACTTATTTAAAGCTGTCTGTGAAAAGCCAACTTTCTTCAGCCAGAAACAAAGTCCTCTCATAGAAAGCTCAGAAGGAAGAAACCTCCCAAATTATGATTTCTGGAAACTCTTTAATTTTAGGGATTAGGAGTCCAATTGCTGCATTTCTCCAAGGTTACCGTGAGCACAGTTCTAAATTAAAATTGCTGCAGAACTGAACGTTGCTGCCAGAGCTCTCCAAGTCTGGATGCTGCTTGGCTGCAGATGTCCTTGCTTCACCTTTCCACAGTCGAGGGAAAAAACCGTTTACACTTGGCTGGAGAAAAGAGTGTAAACAGTCAAATACCGAGCTGGTGCCCTGTGAAAGCCATCACGTAGCTGGTCCCTCAGCCTGGCCCCGCTCCTCTTGCTTGGGCTGGGCTGGCCCCCGGGTCCTGGTCTGTCCTGGGACTTCCTTCTAGTGCAACTGGTCAAGGGAGGGGATCGTCCCGCTCTGCTCTGCACTGGTGTGGCCTCACCTCCAGCACTGGGGGCAGTTTGGGTGCCACAGGAGAAAAAGTATCTAAAGCTGCTGGAGAGTGTCCAGAGGAGGGACACAACACTGGGGAAGGGTTTAGAGGGGAAGGGTGTGAGG
>NW_010336380.1:0-5878 GCF_000700745.2 Antrostomus carolinensis | reverse complement strand
GGAGGGTGAGGTTGGCCATGAGGAAAAGGTTCTTGAGGCAGAGGGTGGTGGAGCACTGGACCAGTCTCCCCAGGGAGGTGCTGATGGCACCAAGCCTGACAAGATTCCAGCAGCATTTGGCCAAGGCCCTCAGGGACATGGTGTGAATGTTGGGCTTGTCCTGTGCAGGGACAGGAGTTGGACTCAATGATCCTGGTGGGTCCAACTCACAACATTTGATGATTCTATAACTTGGCTTTTTGCTGGTGCCTGACTGGTGGCCCAAGACTTAGGGTGGATCCTGAGACACGATGATGCTGGAGCTGCCCGTGCTCCAGTGTATCCAGAGAAGGGCAACAGAGCTGGGGAAGGGTCTGGAGCACAAGTGTGCTGAGTTCCCTTGTGGCTGAGGGAACTGGGGCTGTTGAGCCTGGAGAAAAGGAGGCTGAGGGGAGACCTTCTGGCTCTGTCCAACTGCCTGAAAGGATTTTTAAATTTTTTTAACCCATCTCATGATTTTCAGACAGCAATGAGCTTGAGCTGTGATACAGTTACCATAAGCTGGTGCTGGTGGTGTCCTCCGGTGCTGGGGGAAGCCTGTTATTGACGTTGGGTAATCATGGAGATCCCTAATTAAGATTAATTTAAATTAGAGCTTCTTCTGCTGAAGTTGGTGACATGTTAATTTCCCTTTCATACACCTCAAGCTTAACAGTTGTGTGGAAGGACTTTTAGAGGATGTTTCTTTGAGCAGTGTCATTGTGCCATCTCAGCATGGCTTCATCTCAACCATGGACCACTTTGATTGCTTTCATGCGCCAGCTTGTGTGCCAGGCAAGCAAGGAACAGAGATGCTGCCTCTTTTGGGATGAGGGGATGTGTCCCATCAGAGGTGACAGCTTGACATCAGAGGTGGCTGTAACCTCTTCACCATCCCAAGCAGGAGCTGTTGGAGCCTGAGAAGTTGCTCATTGATATGGTCAACGTTGAGGTAGATTGTGGGGTTGCTCTGATCTAATCATGACCTGGCTTTTCTCCCCAAATCTCTCTTAGGATTTATTTATTTCTTTATTTTTAAGCAGTAGGTTCTGCCTGGGGCTGTTTGAGAGGATTAAGGTCCCCAGGTGCGTGTCCCTGTGCTGTGATACGGGAGGGCAGCACCTTACAGTGACCAGCTCGTTACTGGGGGCAGAGATTTTGGGTTTGCTCTTGCCCTCAGCCACGTGAACAGCCTGGCTGGCACTGGCTGATTAAATTAGTTTCTAGGAGAACAAATCCCGGATTAGCGCAGCCGTTTGCTGTGCTGAAAGTGGAGCCCTGCTAATTAGGTTTATGTAACGAGCTCGCACGGGCGTTCGGTAATAGGCGAGGGGTGCGGGGTGGGAGGAGAGCAGGGGTGGCTGTGCTGGTTAATTGGGAAGCATGCTGGAGTCTCTGGTGGTCACTGGAGCTGCTGAAGTCTGGGCTGGACTTCTGCAAATTAAAATAAATAAATAAGCATTGCAAAGCTTTGCTTCCAGCAGAACCCAGAAACGTGTGCTGGGCAATCATGGTACCGTTGTTCTCTACTTGTTGCTGAGACTGGAGATGTATCTAACTTTGGCCTTCTGGCAGCTCAGTGGGATCATAGAATCCCAGACTGGTTTGGGTTGGAAGGGACCCTAAAGCTCATCCAGTCCCAACCCCCCTGCCATCAGCAGGGACACCTTCCACTAGACCAGGTTGCTCAAAGCCTCATCCAGCCTGGCCTTCAACACTTCCAGGGAGGAGCAGCCACAGCTTCCTTGAAGTTGGGGTCTATAGCAAGAGGCTGAACTGTCACTCTTGTGTAGGTGGGATGGAAGTTGGGATTGGCTGTGGCTGAGGATTGCTCACCGGGGCACGTTTCTAGGGCTGGGGGGGGTGAGAAAACCCCCATCTTTGTGCAAGATGCAATGGGAATTGGGAGGTGGGGATGCAGTGGAATGGGCTTGAGCAGGAGCAGAACTGGTGGCTGTAGGTAATGTCCTGATGTCCTAATGTCCTGATGACCTGATTAATGGTGTCATGGGCTAGAGGTGGGAGCTGTGACCAAGCCAGCAGCCTGTGTCCCTCCTGCTGCAGCACAGAGTATCTGTAGTGGCTTAGGAAGCAGGAGATGTTCTGAACCAGGATGTCCTCGCAGGGGTGGGTCAGTCAGGCTGACGCTGCCAGTGCTGTGATGGCAGAGTTGGGATGCAGAGGAGATCTCCATATCCCTGTGCCGTCACTGGTGGGAGCAGCAGTGGTTTGTCCTCCCTCTCCATTGCCATTTCATTCCTTGGGACCAGCCTTAAGCCCAGTTGATGTCTTCAGGTCACAGGCAGGACCTGCTCAGCTCCAGCTCCCCTTGGCACATTGTGAGGTGAAAATCCGGCATCCCACAGAGAGACAATCCCCGTGTGCAGGTGACATCCTGGGAGCACACAGAGGCTGTTGCACACCAGATGGGCTTTTCCTGCTCCTCTCACTCCACACACACACATCCATCCATCCATCCTCTGCTTTATCCCTGCCTGTCCCGCTCACCACCAATAGTGCTGCGGAGCTTTGATCTGCTCCAAGTGATTAAATTCATATCATCCAGACTGACAGCTTAATATATCTCAGCGAGGCCGTGCTAAATTAATTGTGTCTGTCTTGCCAAAGCTGCAGAAACACTTTCTGACAGCTACAGGCACTTGATACTTTGATTTTTTTTAATAATATATATATTATATATTTCTTTTCTCGGTATACAGTACGAGTTGCCTTTGCTCTGTTCAGGGCATCCTTCCTCAAGTGTCATGTTCAACTTCTCCACTGCTGCTGGAGTTGTGTTCTGTCTGTTGAGTGGGAACATCTGCCCTGGAATGCGGGTGCAGAGTCCTGTGTCCGCGTGGGAATGTGTTTGGCCACAAAATAGCGTGTCGTTGTCTTCTTAGATTGACACGTGTCCGTCTGGGTCTGAGTTTTTGTTCTGTGAAAATGATGTGTTGGCTGAGTGTGGAGCAGCGAGATGGGTCCAAACTCCCTATGCCCAGAGGTCTCCTCAGCATCAGGCTTGTTCTTGGGATTGGTTGGCCATGGCTCATGTCATGTAAAGACTGTGGGTCTGCGTTGGTGTTGGATCAGGGCTTCTAATTCCACATCATCGACCCTTCTGTGATGTCAAGCCCTGAAAACCACCCGTGAGAAGCGAGATTAGATATATGTAGATCTATATGGGTCATGAAGGGTGTGTTTCCCAGCTCGTCCCTACATGCCCGGTGGTGAGGAGGTCACCTCTTCTTCCTTCCAGTTGAAGCTCGTGGTTGCATGTGGCTCCAGTGGCACCTCCTGAGATGGTCAAGCCCAAGGGGCAGGAATTGGGATCAATTGGCAGTGAACATTCCCCACCCAGGCCTGTGGGCAGCGGTGGGTGAGGGGAGGGCTGTCCTCAGGACCAGCTCAGGTTTTTGGGATTCCCTGGAGCAGATGACATCTTTCATCTCCACATGGATGTCTCAGGCCTTGCTTCCTCCACTAAGGAAGCTGCAGCCATTTTGGGGTGAAACACGGCACTTTGTTGGTTCCTGAGTCCAGCAGAGAAGGAACAATTAAAATGCCTTTGAGGAGGAGAAGATGCATCTGTTCTACAGTGTTAGATTCATGTACCAAACTTTCTCCTCAGACTGAGAGCTGCTTCCTCTTACAAAAATGGGCTGTAGCTTTGGATTTTCACCACGACAACTTGGGGTTATGAGACAAGGGGCATCCCCTTCCACAAGAGGCTCCTGTGGGTTTGATCAGAGAGGGGGGAAAAGAAAACTTGAGATCCACTTCTAACTAACCCTTTTCAGCCAGCTTGGAGAAAGTGTTCTCCTTGCCAAGAGCTTAAAGGAGAGAAAAAAAAACCCACCAAAAAAACCACTCTTCATAATTGCCACATTTAGAGGAAGGAATTCTAAATAAAAAGTTAATCTTCTCTGAGGATTAGCAAAGCATGCGGCGTCTTGTCAGATGTGGAAGCAAAGTGGAGGCCTTAATTTTTTAAGACAAGAGTGATGTTTCTGTTTGAGCCTGTCTCTGCCACGTGCTGGCCAAGCGACTCGCGGGCTGGAAGGGGGCTGAGGTCCATCCTCCCATTCATAGAATGGTTTGGATTGGAAGGGACCTTAAAGATCACCTAGTTCCAATCCCCCTGCCATCAGCAGGGACACCTTCCACTAGCAACTAGTTGTTGCTCTTGGGTTGTGTGTGGCTGTGGTGAAAAGCAGCTTTGAAGGTGGCTGAGCTCCAGCTCTTCTGTGTAAATAACTTATTTTGGCAGAGAATTCCTTGTGTGACAACGTGCAAGAGGTTGAGGTGCTGCTCTTTGTACCAGGGTCTTCTGTCTCCTTGAAAAGAGAGATTGCTGCAGCATCTTTTCAGCTGCAGGAAAGACAAGCTTAATGCATCAACTGCAAACTGGGAGAGGTGGCCACTGGCTTTGGGAGTTGCTGGTTTTGGCAGTTGAGTTGTGAAGACACCCTTAGGGTTTGGCTTTTGCCGTGCCTGAGTGTGTGGAGTTATTAGTCTCTGTTAATTGCAGTAGGAGGTTTAGGAGTTCATAGAATCATAGAATGTTGGGAGCTGGGAGGGACCCACAAGGATCATGGAGCCCAACTCCTGTCCCTGCACAGGACAAGCCCAACATTCACACCATGTCCCTGGGGGCATTGGCCAAATGCTGCTGGAATCTTGTCAGGCTTGGTGCCATGAGCACCTCCCTGGGGAGCCTGTTCCAGTGCTCCACCACCCTCTGCCTCAAGAACCTTTTCCTCATGGCCAACCTCCCCCTCCCCTGCCACATCTTCCTGACATTTCCTCTGCTCCTGGCATTCGTTGGTGGCCAGAGAGAAGAGATCAGCGCCTGCCCCTCCTCTTCCCCTTGGGAGGAAGTTCTAGACCATGATGAGATCTCCTCTCAGTCTCCTCTTCTCCAGGCTGAACAGACCAAGTGACTTCAGCCTCTCCTCATACGCTTCTCCTCTAAATCCTTCCTCAATGTTGTGTCCCTCCTCTGGACACTCTCCAGGAGCTTTGAGCACATTTGATACCTGGATGTAGATGTATGGAATGATCTACCTGATCTAGTTGACGATGTCCCTGCTCACTGCAGGGGGGTTGGACTAGATGACCTTTAAAGTTCCCTTTCAACCCAACCCAGTCTGTGATTCTATGAAGGAAATCTGTCATTTCCAGATGTGGGAGCCCTGGTGAACCTCCCTTATTTCCTGGTCAGCAGGGATGCTTTCCAGCCTAGGAATGGAGGAGCTGCCATGTGTCCCCCTGTGTCTTCTCAAAACAAAGCAGCAGCTTCTCAGAGGTTTGGTTCCTTCCCTCCCTGGATTTGTAGGTTATTTGGTTGTAGTTTGTCAGTTATCTGCTCCATCTTTGCATCACAGCTGATAAGGGCATATGCAAACCCCGGGCTTGGCTTTTGAAACACAGATGCAAATTGTATGTGGTTAGCTTGAAGATGTCTCCACCATGCAGGAGGTGAAGTCCACTCACAGCCTGGTATCCCAGGCACTTGTGGTGGGAGACTTCCATGGGAATTGCCTGTCTTCTCCTCCATGGCACAGCCAAGCATGGATGGAGAGAAAGAAAACAGTTCAGTGAGACTTTCCTTTGCTGTCCCCAAATCCCAGCAGCTTGTCCAGCCTCTCCAGGAGCCAGCGCTGCCCCAGCCACTCACTGGGATCTGGTTTATTTAATATTTTTTCTGTTCTGAAGGAACCTGAGTGAGCTGAGTTTCTTCATTCTGGCTGCTGACATGGGAACACCACGATGGGACTCGGTGGGAGACCTTCATCTCTGTTGCTCATCCCCATGCTTTCCATCCATCGCTCATCACCTCTTTGGTGTTGTGTGTTGG
>NW_010336379.1:13303-39735 GCF_000700745.2 Antrostomus carolinensis | reverse complement strand
TCAGCGAACTTGCTGAGGCTGCACTCAATCCTGCTGTCAATATCATTAGTGAAGATATTAAACAGCACTGGTCCCAGTACGGACCCTAGAGGGACACCATCACTGTCTTCCATCTGGACATTGAGCCATTGACCACTATCTTCTGGATGCGACCATCCAGCCAATTTCTTATCCACTGAACAGTCCACCCATCAAATCCATATCTCTCCAACTTAGAGAGAAGGATGTTGTGGGGGACTGTGTCAAAGGTGTTGCAGAAATCCAGATAGATTACATCCATAGCTCTTCCCTTGTCTACTGATGCACTTACTCCATTGCAGAAAGCCACTAGGTTGGTCAGGCTGGACCTGCCCCAGTAAAGCCATGCTGGCTGTCTTGAATCACCTCCCTGTCCTCCATGTGCTTCAGCATAGCTTCTAGGAGGATCTGTTCCATAATCTTCCCAGGCACACAGGTGAATTCATAGAATCAGAGAATCACAGAATCATGTAGAATCATAGAATTCACAGAGGCAAATTCATAGAATCATAGAATAGTTTGGTTTGGAAGGGACCTTTAAAAGTAATCTAGACAAAACTCCCCTACAATGAGCAGGGACATCTTCAACAGATTAGGATGCTCAGAATCCCATCCAACCTGACCTTGAATGTTTCCAGGGATGGAGCCTTTACCACTGCTCTGGGCAACCTTTTCCAGTGTTTCACCACCCTCATCACCAAATAAAAAAGTCTTAGAAGACTAGAGGATTCTGATTCTCTAGTATAATTCTTTACACTTGATCATTGAGTAACTATTACATCTGTTCCTAATGTGTATAACATGAAACCACATTAGGTTGTTTTTAGTTAGGTCAGCTGAGGCCAAAAATGTCTCTCTCTTGAGATAAATAACGTAACTAAGCTAGCCATACAAAACTGAGCACTTCGAAGACCTGAGTTAGGTCCCTAATCTGCCTCTAGGGGCAGAGTTGTCTGCCCAAAACAGTTTCATGGAAGCCAGGCTACTGAACGAGACATTCTCAAGCAGAGCTTTAAGAACCATCATTCAAAGTGAATTAGGCAACGATGTCTGGCTGAAAGAAAGCAACTCCTTCCACTTTCAATTCACAGCTACAAAAACTCTCACTAAGCCACACACTGTGTGTTGTAAAATATGCCAGCAGCTCTTGATGGTGTTCCTTTTTTATTCAGCAGCATTTAGCTGGCATATGGGATGAAATATTTCTTCTGTTCCCAGAATTTAGCCTGTACCTCCCAGCCCTCTGATTAGCACTCTAGTGACTGACTGTAGAGTATTTCTTGGTATAACTTCATCAGATCTGTCCTTTCTGTTCAGTTATTCCAATTTGCATATGTACTTGAAGATTCAACATGCTAAGAAGGAAGGAGAAGAGAGTGCCCAGAAGCTAAGGCACTCAATCACACCACTCACAAGATGTTTTAATGAAATAATCAGTGTGCTCATAGCACATTTTCCTAAGCAGATCCCACAATGAAACAGTCAGTAAAATGTCAAATTTATAAATCTGTATGTCTCAAGTACAAACCAGGCACCTAATTAGCAGCAAAGTCTGGGTGTGGGCAATTCTTGGAGTATCCAGAAGCAGACATTTAAGTATCTAGATAACTATCAAGTATCCTAGAAAATGAAGGGACCTGTTAAGCAGTAAGAAATTGTACTGGAGCTTGGACTTTGATGCAACTTTAAGTGCCAAAGTATTTTTGTGGGGCCAGCTCAGAGCATTTATCTATGCTGAGTTTATACTTGTCACAGCTGAGAGGAAAAGGTAGCTTCCAAACCAACTTTATGCCTCCATTGTTCCTGGAAGCAATAAGATGCCAAGCCACCCACTGGCACAAATAAATAAAAAAATCAAAAGCTGGCAGGTGGAATTATGGGTAAATTACATGCAAATAAGGCTGAGCAGAACTGGCTTTTCTTCTTTCCCCTAGTAAGAAAAGCAGAGTACTCTATCCTCAAGGCTTTCTAGCCAAGAATCATACAAAAGATAGTCAAGTAAATGTCTATAATAGTTTACTATTAACTGGGCTAGACTATGCAAATCTTGCTTCTGTGGATGAATACTTATTCACAGTACTCACTGAGAGATCTTTTTTGGTTGTTTTGTGGGCTTGGTTTTTTGTTTTTCTTTTTTCTCCCATTGAATTGGAACTGGTAAACTTGTTTTCCTTGGTAAGTTTTTATTAATATGAATAAAGACTCTGCAATTAAGCCAAAAGCCATATTTCAGCTACTCAGAAATACAGGCTGGTATTTTTTCCTTTGCTCATGGCTTTTATGTTGGGAATGAGCATAATGTCATTCCAGTCCCCAGCTAAGAGTTCACAGAAGTAATCAGCCCCAAAAATGTCAAACACAGTGTAAATGTAAGGAACCACACTCACATAAGATTTTTTTTTGGGTCCAGATCTCACGCACTCTGCTTCTTCTAGTTCAAGAGTCCGACACAGACTGGACAACTAAGTATTACAAAACAGTTTCTTCTGGATTTTAGCTATCTTTGCTTGCAAACTGGTAATATAGAAAATATTTCTTAGCATGCCCAGATTTTTGAGGTGTTTGACTCTTTATTTATGAAAGGATACATGGTGGATACTATATTATCTTTTAGCTCAGAAGACATTCTCCACGTTATACGAGACAGTATTGTGATACAAGACAGAGAGAGTATATGGTCCTTGCAAAAAAATAAAAATTATTTATTTTTTCACCTTAGACATAGTAAACAAAGCTTTCTCTCTTATCTCCCTTTCTGTGTCACGATGGATAGATGATAGTTGAGTTGGAAACTATAGCAGTCATAAGAGCTATCTGGTTTTGCTTTCTGAATGTGGTTTTGGTTGGGATTTTTGTTTCTTTGGTTTGGTTTTTGGGGTTGTTTTTTTTTTTAGTGTATGTGTCTGGATGTTTGTTATTAACCACATCATCTAGTAGACAGTTGTTTTAATTACCAGAATGCAGACAACTTACAGTTTTCATCATATCCTTATATTGGTGATTTATTAATAATGAATTCAGGTTATGAGGTCTTATAACAGAGGAAAAACTTCTTTGGGTTTCTTGCCCTGTTCTTTTTCTTTAGAGAGAGAATTTGAGATCATGATGGCATGCCTGAATATAAAAATAAAATACTGGAAACTATCCAAATTATACAATAACTGTACCTAAGCGAAAGATATTTTCTGAAGCAAGGAGTGAACTTCTTCAGCTGGAATTCAGCATTTCATTCCTTGCTTGGCTGGAACTGTCATTTTCTGGTCACATCAGTACTTTTAAAATTCTCAGAGATGGCATACACCATTATAAATAAAAATCAGAAGAAAGAAAAATTGTCAAAAATCTGGGGTTTGGGTAAGATTTAGAAGTTCATTTTTCTAATTCCTTTTAAAGAAGGCCAGTCACATGAAAGACCGTTTTTCTCTCTGCTTTTCATGTCAGTAAAATTGTAATAAGCAAATCATGTTACTTAATTACCAGGCCAAAACTGATTTGTTTTTGAAAGAGTGCATTTTCTCTAAGGGAACCTTGTATTAGAACAGTGTATTTGTTTAAGTTATGGTGCAATGTCATTATTTGTTAATTTTCTTCAGCAGCTTTCAAGACTAGAGGAATCTAAAATAATGCCAGAAAATTAAACCCATACATCCTAAAATCCAGTGCATTTCTCTACTCACAAAATTTTCCTGTGTTCTTTAGTGCGTTCTATATGTCAATTAACTTCTTGTTGCTTTGAAATGTATGTGTTATTTTTGATAAATACTCAAATTTTATAGTAGCTTGTCAACAATAATTGCCAAAAATTGTGAGACAATGTTAATGTGCAGCCCATTCCTCTTTAGCATCAAAATAAATAAAAATAGCAAAACAGAGTAGGTGAAAAAAAAGCTAGAAAACCTTCTGAAAGCAATGGGAGACAGCAGGATTCCAGAATGCAGTTAATTTCAGTCAAGAATGTTGTTCTTTTTTTTTTTCAGAAATCAATCTAATAGCAACTTAGAGTACAATGAACCAAACTGGGAAATGATGCAACAGATCTCCCATGTTGATCACCAGGCATGGCCTAAATGGAAAATGACAACAGTGCCTGTATTCAGAACAACCAACATGTAACATAAAGAGCTACATCCACTAAATTACATCCTCTTTGTGATGAATTTGGTCACCTCTGAAATATGTTATTATCGTGTTAATTTGAAAAATAGAGCAGGAATTTAAATATAGGATCATTTCATTTGGAAACACTTTTCATGACCAGCAGTTTCTAGATTTTTTCACTATGTATATTTAACAAGATTTAATATGAATGTATTTCCTGCAATAAATCTCTAGGAGCAGCTCTGTCTTCTTGTTTAGTAAAATTTTAATGCATACACCAATGAGAGGCTATTATGGGTCGTCAGACACAAGAGTACTGGACTTTAGTTAAAAAAATATGTCCTACCACTGTATGTGAGAAGGACAACCCAACACAGTAAATAAAATACTTGCATCTCACTACTGAGATCAAGGTTCAAGGCTGCAGATGACCTTCGTAAAATGGATTTAACTCAGCCTCTTCATCTGCCATGAAAAGGAATATATCACCATGCAGAACCAACATGACAACCTAAATTGAAATAAGATATGAGCCTACGAAGAAATGAATAATTAACTAGTTCTCAACAGTTTCAGAAGCTGTTGCTTTTAGGTAGAAGATGAGGTCAGTGTTAGGTCAGTGCTCTTCTGAACTTCATCTGTCACAGTTTTAACAGTATTTAACTGGTATCAATTTAGCAATCTTTAAAAGTAGAAATATTCACAATACACAATTAAAAAATAATAAGATACACCTGAACACATATTTACAGCATGCAAAACACTGGAACAGCTTTGACAAGGGATTCATCCAGATAATAATATGTTTTCTTTATAAATATTTGCCTATTATACCAGAAGACTTATTAATAGCCTTTCCAGTCCCCTGTGCACATGGTATTCTTTTAAAAATAGGAGCTGATAATATATTTACCTGAAGGACCATGTTAGATTGAAAAGATAAGTCATTTTATGTCTTCTTATAACATTTTCTGACAGGAGACTAATTAAAGTCACAAGTTAATACTGTTATAACAGTTATGGAAACCTAAAGGAGACAACATGAGCCAAGGTTACACTGCTATGCTAGATCTCACCCAATTCCCATCCAAGTGAGAATGTTCTAGGTTGCAACTTACTTACATGCACTCTACAGGCTCTTATGGGACTCCAGAAGACTCCAGAGATTTCTGTGTGGTGCAGGATGAGAACTGTTCAAGCACACTACCAAATTCACAAATGGTAACAACTCCCTGGCAGAACCCTTCCAGTACTTCCCCTGAACCCTACATATATATCATATGACACTATCACACCAGCCAGTATTAAACACACCTCCTAAATGAATGAAACTGTTTCCCTATAAGTTACAGATCAAGTAAAGTGTCATGAATCAAATGTTAAATGTTGGGTGCTAGACTTCCTCAAACTGCTCCAACGGGTCTAAGGGGCCACATGGGGAAAAATATTGTGCTGATGGATTTGGACCATGCAAAAACATTTTTTTTTTCTTCCCTTTTTTTTTTTTCCCTCTTTTGGGATAGGATACTTAAGTGAGTTCCTAGAGGATCTTTAGCTATCTATCCTAGTGTGCATTAAAGCATAAACATCTGTCTATGGAGGGAGACTTCAGGTGTGTTTGGGAATCCAGGCACGTGCCGGTACAGAGAGGTATGGCACAGCACAAGCTGGGATATTCAAAGCAGATCTGTTCAAGGGAAGGAGGCATGGGACATAAGGATTATTCCCATGTCAGAGGGTCAAAAGACACAATACATTGTACTCACTTTATTCCTGTTGACTTTTGACTTTGTGACAGTTTACAACAGAATACTTTGTTATCCTCTGGTCTACAGTCTTCAGACAAGTCCTCAGATAACAGGAATTCCTATAGTTAAATGCTCCCTTGTCAGACAGATGCCACAAAAAGTTCCTCATGATAACTCTGAAAGTCACGGGGGAACAAAGCCCAACATAGCTTTTCTGTGAAGGAAAAGCTCTGCAAGAGGTAGGCAACGTCAAGAGAAGATGCTTTCAGAAATTCAAGCAGTTTGTGTAGACAAAAAAATATGGTCTGTTATACAAAGCAACTCAAAATAAAATTTAAAAAAAAAAAAACAAAACAAAACAACCACATTCAAGCACTTCTTAAGTTTGTGTTTGGCTTTCCTCAAAGTATTAGACTCACAGTTTTTGCATTAGACTTTTCCAGATACCTCAGATGCAGACCTTTTCTGTATTTGCCTCTGGAGACAATGCAAGAAAGATTTTGTGTTATACAAGATACAACTTTCCTTCTCTTTCAGTCTAATCACCAACATGGCAAATTTAAAAATAAATGAGGCCAAATGAGGCTGTGAATCTTCCCAGAGAACCATCTTTATGCTGTTAGTTCATCCTCATCTGTAACAGCTTTGGATTTCAAATGACACTTATATTTCCAAAGACAGACATTTGAAAGTGGAAATTACTCTGCAAAGAAGTGGGAGAGCTATTTGCAGAAGTGAAAGCTCTTAAATGGCTGGATGACTCTGCCTGGGGTTAAATGTGTGCCATAGCTGACACAACCTCTGCTTCATAATGACAAAATTGGAGATGCTTTCTCAGTGTGCAACCACGAGCAAGCATGGCCTCCTTTGCCAGAGGAAGTGCTGGTAAGCTCCTGCCTCAGAATTGTCTAAATTATGTGATAATGCCAATCTAACTGCCTGTCCTTTCTAAACAGCTTTTGCCTAAGATGCATCCTGAAATTAAGCTTGATGAAGGCAAGTCAGTCTGTGGTAGACATCTCAGTGAGACTGATCTTGATATTGGAAGAGAACAACAGGACAATAAGTTAATAAAGATCTTCTGGAACAACTGTGGCTGTAGCACTTCTAAGATTGTCTCTTTTACTGTGGATGGGCTCACTAGCATCTTAGGGCTGTGCTCCATCTTGCCCTCCACTGCCACTTAAGGATGAGTAAAAACTGATCTCTGCATTGTGAAATAAAAACCAATCCTGTTATGTTTTTTCCTTTATACCTGCAAAGGAAACCTGTCGCCTGTTTAAAAGTTATACCACTCGCTGTTTGGGTGCTCACCTATGTTGGTGGGTGGGACTGTCAGGACTTGAATTGGTGGCAACTGTTCACAGCAAGGACTCAGTGTCTTATACTTGGTGCCAGAGGTAGAAACAGAAATGAGGAGGATATGCTGCCCTTCACATTGTTTGTGGGAGACTCGATGAATGATGTGAAGTTTTGTCATTTCTCTTCTGTTACTCAACTAGTTGAACTGCAGGGTTCCCAATGGAAAATAAACCTGGGTGCAGTTTTCAGTGCATTTTATTTCTGGGAAAGTTACAAACAGGCAGTACAGCCCTGTACTGACTGTATAATCTTGGAATTTACTCCTTTTGCCCCATAAATCCTTTGAATAGTATTCTTGCAGGAGTTACCCAGAATTCAGGAGGACACAATACAGCTAGGAAGGAAAGGAAAAAGGGAGAAGAGAGACAAGGAGGAAAGAATGAAATAAGGAAGGGAGCAAGGAGGAATGGACTCCAGCCTATGCCAGAAAGGACACATCTGTCTGCTCTCAAAGGGCTGGCCCTGAGAAACAACATGAGCACAACCACGGAGCATTGGTCTGATAGCTGAAACCACTTCTTGACATTGACTGCTGTAAATCTGTCAGTGTAGATAGATTCACTGTTACAAATGGAAAACAGGCCAGAGGAATGGGTTCACTTTCCACAGGCCTATGGCCAATGGTGTTACCTAGGTGGGCTGCAGAGCATCCCAGTATTGCCCACACACAAGTTAATGGTTTAAAACATTCTGTTTTCTTTAAGCTCTCACTTCCAAACCACAGGGCCTAAGAAGGCATTTTTTTCCTAGCTACTTACTCATTAAGAAAAAAGCAGCTTATAGTGATGTTGGAGAGTTGCATTTATTCTCCTCTCCAAAACTTGCCTCAGAAGTTTCATACCTCAAAAGGCAAACAAAACCAAATTTTTAGACGAGACCAAACTTGGAAAATTTTACCCCAAAGAAGGATTGTTCTGAAATTCATCTACACATAAAAACAGGAGATTGTAATGAAAGCCTGAAAATAACCTATAATTATAGTTTGCACTATCTTTCAAGGAATAATATGCCTTATTACTAATGAAGCAGCAAAAAATGTGGCACCCAGTAGATGGAGGAAACCTTTTGTAGTTATGTGCAATTACATATAATTTTTGGCCATGACTTCAGAATAATTCTGAAACTGAGTGTAAATTTTCATCCAGCTATTTGTCCTTGCATGATTTTAAATTGCAGTACTCCATTTAAGAAGTCAAAGAACTTACTCTGTTGTGCAGTTTAAATTAAAATATGATATATGTCTCAAAATTATAAAAGTAATTTTGCTAGTGCACTTTGCATTACTTTTTTTATGCAAAGCAGAAAGATTAGAACCACTGCTATGAATATGCTGTAACATATATCTAGCTGCAATTCCTTAGCAACATACACTCCTGAAAACTTTAAATGAAAAAATAATAAAGTCTAATTCTTGAATTTCTTTTGAAGGCAATTAAACAATTTTGTTTATTCGTACTGTAAAGTACAATATTATACTTGAAGTCAATGCTGGAAGAAAAGAAATAATTCTGCTTCATAAAAATATATTTTCTATTGTTTTTCTCTTGTATTTTTGCTATTTTTCATTTTATTTCAATTCATGCTATCCCTCAGTACTTTCTTCCTGAATGTAAGAAGATATGAGAATGGCAAAGGCTCATCAAAACAGCAAAAAAATTCCAAGCAAGAGGATAAACACCATTCCTGCCTGTGACTGGTCTCCTCCCTCTTTCTGCTAGAAGGAGCAGATAGTTCCTTCCCTCTTGGGATGTCCTGGGGCTTGAAAACTGAGGCAAATACATTGATAACTTTCAGAGACAGTTTGCTGCATAGGTAGAATTAGCAGGTGCCTAGGATGGTAACTTGTTTCACATAGGCATACTTTCTGATCTTCTTGTGCCCAAAGATATAGAATTAACCCAAATAACATTAGTGCTGTGGAGAAGTGTGGAGCAGGGCAGTGGCAGATTGCAGAGAGATGTAAAGGACAACTAAGTCTCTGCTACAGGTAATGAACCTTTTCTGCAACACCCCACATATAACCAAAGACAACAGCGGGAGAAGAAAGCCCTAGATCTTGGACCACCACATCCTGACCCATTTGGAGTAGGTTGTTAGTCCTAGCCACTTTTCTCTTATTTTCCTCCCTTTACCTTTTCCTCACCATGCCAACAGGTGTAAAAGATTAAATAGGGACTTTTGGGAGGAATAAGAAGAAGCGATGCATTCTCAGGGTGGGTGCATAAGGGCCTGTGGAAGTCGGGGTAGACCAGAGGGAGGAAAAGGATCAGAGATTTTGAGGAAGTAGGTGAGGGGGATAGGAGTGTGGCTGGGAGAGTACAAAAGAAACTGCACACCTGCTTACATGTTCCCTGATGTCTTGCACAGTCTGATAAAAACCTACTGTCCCTTTTTCTCCTCCTCTCTTCATTGAGGTGTCTCTCAGCCTCCCTCACTTTTGACTCAGACATTTCCCTGAGAACTTTTCCCTTCTTAGAGATCAAGAACTTCCTTGACAATAAAATCGTGGTTTTGTTGCATCACAAGAAGCCTAGAGTTTGCTCTGTTTCTGTCAGTCCCATTTTTACAGAAAGTTGGAGACTCGTCCATATTTATGAACAAAATTAGATTTTGCTGTTCTCAAAATAGGGACAAATATCTTTCATATAGTTTAGTTCCTGTCAATAGCAAAGTCTGTGGTGGCAGTGAAACATGAGGTTGTACAGGAGGACAGTAAAGCCCTGTGTATGTATTACGGGAATGCTTGCATAGTCTAAATAACATGAGCCATTTCAGGAAGGTGGTATTTGTGGAAGGTAACTTCTCAAGAAGTACATGTTGAAGGAGCTGCAGCTGCATCTGTGTGATCAGGAAAAACTCTCTCTTTTACTTAAAACTGTGATGTCATTGCTCTCCTATGCCTGTTAACATAGGCAACAGGCTATGGCTAAAGAAACACCTTTAATCAGAGTTTACTAGTTTGTACGTTTGAAGTGGGACTCATCTCACAAATGTAAATACTTATTGTGTATTATCTCTCTATAGAGAGAATTATAGACTTCTAGCAAGTGGTTTCTCTAATTCTAAAGTAGACATCTGACACAGATGAGATGAAAAGTTCCCTGAGCATGCCCTACATATGCTTGTCTCCCAGAGGACTGACTCTAGGTTGCCTAACTCATATAAATACAATTGTCCGTCCTAACACTCAAAATGCCTGAGCAGACACAGAGAAATACTTTCACCACCTATAGATAACACAAACACTTTTTTGGGGCAGCATAATAAATCCTGTGGTAGCAAGGAAAAGAACTTGCTCTAACATTTCTATTCTGAAGATATAGAACTTTAGCTTTTATGGCTATTCTAACCCAGCTTTCTTTTCCTGAATTTTAACTTTTTTTAAGAGAAGTTGTGAAGGAATGAAATAAAAGTATTCCCCAGAAACAAACAAGAATATTTTAAAAATGAAAAGATAATTGTAATAGTAACAGCTGAAATCATAATAACTATGAACATAATTACAATAATAAATAACTGAAAACATAATAATGTACAGCACCCAAATTTTCCTCATTACTGAGAAGTTAATGTCAAATACTTTGTGAAGAGGTAATAAGCACTGTAGTCAGGAGCTTTAGAAAGCAGAAACAGTTAGCAGAAAATTTGCAAAATACTTTTGTTTCCATGTAGTGAAAATACTTTCAAAAGAACTTGCTCTCTAGAAGTTCTGAAAATCTGAACTTTGGCAACATAATGGGAAATGATGAGTGCGAAGCAGCTTTGAAAATCTGATCTTTATTTAGATATTTAAAAAAGAAAAAAAAAATCATAATACCTAATGCAGTGGTTTAATGATTTAACAGTTCCTGTGCTTGTACGGGCCCAGATGAAAATATTTCTTTTCTCCAGTGGGGAAAAGTGAGCGGTAAATTTGCTAGTTGTACCTCCAGTGAATTAGTTACAGTGTTCTGGTTAATGCAATAACCACTGCTGTCCCTTCAATAATTCACACAAACTACAATGATTTATGGCCTACAAATTCTCTTCTTTCCTGACAAGATCATTATTCAGGTCATATCTATAGAAACAAGAAATTATAATTATTATGCTGCTTGTTTTTTCTAGGTCAAGAATTTGCATTTGGCATTTTAATACATATTTTCTTATTTTATCCTTTACAACAACATCAGTAACAACTTTCAACCTGTATTGGGATATTACATTCCTTCTTTCTGGAGGGTGATTTTTCCCAGAGGAAGAAAAGTCTACTTTTGGCTAGCTCAACAATAAATTCCTGTATGCAAGATTGCACAAATATAGGTATTTGAGCCCAAATACAACTTTAGCTCTAGAATATGCCGAAGGCCAGTTCCATTCTCTAAAAATAGACCCTTGTGTTGATTCAGAATAAAAACTTTTTCTTTCTTCTCTCCTCCTTTCATAATTATTTTTTCTCCTCTCTTTACTGGATATTCCTGATGTATTTTCTTCCTATTCTAATAAATATTCTCTTCCCAGTTACACAGCTGTCTGAAGACTGTTTTAAAAGGTCTTGTTCAGCAGATGAGAATCCCAATGCTCTGCTCTAAAAGGAAAAATTTGAACTTGTCCCTTGTTGAAAAATCCCACCAATAATTTTTTTTTTTTTTGAGCATTTGTCAATACTTCATTTTAAAAAATAACTTCACCTAATGGCACTTCCCAATGGGATACTACTATCTTCACTGACTTTAATCAATGCAATATGAGACCAACCACTAATCCTGAAATTACAGTGCTCAGGGCAGCAACATTCCTCATCTTTTGTTTTCTTTCCTTCACACCTCAATGGAAAAATCAGATATTTGTATTGGGTTTGTGGGGGGGAGAGAAGAGGGGCGCAGTTTTGGTAATCGGGGAAGGGGCTACAGTGGTGGCCCATGTGAGAAGTTTTGTAAAGCTCCCCTGGCTCCAAGGCAGACCTGCCTCCAACCCAGGCTGAGCCATTTAGCAGTAGGGAAATGCTTCTTCAAAACAGTATTTATGGGGGGAACAACTGATTTCAAAAGAACAAGGAGAGAACCATCAGGAGGGACCATTGACTGGAACAAAAAAAAGACCATCAACCTAAACAAAGAGAGCATCTTGTCTTTGAGGAAGAAGGAGGAGAGGGAAGACAGAGAATTTCAGACACCCATATCAACATGCATCGAGTAGGAGGGGGTAAATGAGGAACACTGCAGCCTACAAAAGTTCAACGGCAGAGCAGTGACCCATGTATAGGCCATGGAGGACTCCACACAGGACTAGAAAGCTATTTCTGAGGACAGCTGTGACTTTGAGAGCAAGGAGACCCTCAGAGTCGGGGGAGGAGGTGCACTGGACCAGAGACCATCCCCATGCTGGAGCCAGGAGCTGTGTCCAAAGAGGTCCGTGACTCTGTTGGAAGCCCATCTTGGAACACTTTGTTCCTGGACTCTTATAGCCTGTGGGAGGGATCTCATGTTGGAAAGAGGGGCATAGACTAACTGACTGCAACCCTTATCTTCTGCCCCCTGTGCCACCTTGGGGGAGAAGCTGGAGAAATCAGGAGCAAAGTAACTTGAGCCCAGGAAGAAAGGAGGGATGGGGGGAAGGTGTCTTAAGATTTGATTGTTACGTCTCAGTGTCCTACTCTGACTGATTGGTAATTAATTAAATTGATTTTTCTTCCCCAAGTCAAACCTGTTTTTCCCGTGACCATAATTGGTGAGTGAGCCCTGCCTGTCCTCATTTAACCCACCATCCCTTTGTTGAGCTTTTCTCCCTCTCTCACCGGGTGGAGGGAAGTGAGTGCAGAACCGTATGGTCTTAGTTGTGGGTGAAACCACCACAATACTGTATAAAGTATCAAAGGTAAAGCCTAATATTTGCATAACAATAAACTTTACAAACACAGTAAAGATTTGGTTGCATGTCTGTAAAAAACATTTTCTGCATCGTTATTAGTGAGCTACTATGTGGATCATTTTAATCACTAATTAAGATGTCTTTTCCTGTTTCCTCAGTGATAGCTACTAACACAGACTAATACAGTTTAAATCAAAGGCAGAGGCCTCATTTGAAATGGTAACAGTCGACTTCCACACACATTTTTGCTAGTCGCTGATTTCCCTGTTCTATTTGGTAATGGTATATATAGTTTCTAAACCAGCAACCATGCTGGTTTTTTTTCTTTGTTTAGTTGTTGTTGTTGTTAATTACTTCAAAACTATTTTATTGCTAGGTAATAAGCAAACGAATTCTCAATGGCACTTGCAAGCAAAAAAGATCAAAAACATATCAAATATGAACTGCAGTCTTTACATACTGTCTGCAGAGTGTTGTTGTATTTGACAGTATAATTGCAAACCACCTGTGAGGCAAGACTTTGCCTTCCCCAAAGCCATCTCCCCACGTCTACACAGATCAGGTAGAAGAGCTTCCTAACAGCTCCTGACAAAGATAAGACCTCCCCAAATGTCTGCTCTCTCAGCAGAGCCCACGCATAGTCTTTCGTAAGGTGTAGGAGAATCTTATGTGAAGTCTCCATGCACTTGTGGATTTACCAAATTTGGCACTGAGTGAAGAGCAGATGAACTAGATCTTTTTTATCTTTTGATTCTGTTATTCTTGGATTTGTAATTCTGAGGGAGTGCTAAAGCTGGCTGAAGCAAAACACAGTCTGCATCTAATCACTCCAGCTGATGACTGGAGCAATAACCAGGTCAGTACAGAGTCACTGATCCATTTAGCATAACTTTCTCAGAAAGTTTGTAAAGTTACATAAACAGATGTATATAATTCTAAACTTAACATTAACAACTTACCTAAAGATTTATACTTTAAGCAACCATCTTTCACTGCTTCATATATTGTGGGGCTGCTGAAGATGGATTTAAAATATTTTTAATGGTGGCAAAATGATTAATATTTCAAATGTAGACATCTTCTGAAACTGCACATAGTCTGGCCAATGGTGCACTTGTGTTTCAAGCCTCAGAAAAGTTGAAAGGTCATGCTTGGCTATTAAAGATTAATTCATTATCTTTTGAGATGTCAGATTGTTTTACATTTACTAATGTCTTTTTTCATACTACAGGTCAGCTATGATGTCTTATGTGTAGCTATGACACACCAATTACTGTATAAGTCTGTTTGCAGTACTCCAAATGTATTTTATTTCATTTGATTTTGTTTGGGGTTTTTTGGTGTTTTGTCAGGCAGTTTACTTCATTTCTTCTGTTATTGATACTGAGCAAAATCCCATCACTGAGTAATTAATTGACCCCTCTTCACTGAAACTTCCCAACCCAGCTGCTCTCTCCCCTTCTTAAACTGTCCTTGGATCAGCCTAATAGAAATGCAAGAGTTCTTCATGTCTAGTCTCTCAGGATGGAAAATATCTGTCTTGGTTTTTGGGCACATTGCTCTTTTTGAGTGGTACATAAAGATTAACAGAGTTTGTGGACCATTGTATTAAAAACTTGTTAGTTTAGTACTCACTCTCAGCTGCTCAATACCCCCCTATCTTACTGCCTAACCTACTCTAAAAGCCCTGCTTCAGGGCTTAAAAATTAGTCTCCAGGCTAAAGTTCTTTCCAGTACCCTAACACCTCTGCGTAAACATGTACATTTACCATATAACTTTTCTATCAATTGTGAAGCTTGTAGTATAAAGAGTTAAATACTCAAAAACTATTTGAGAATGACCTAAGTTAATACCTCTAATGCTTTAATTTCTTGTTTTGTGCTATCATTCCCTGTAATCTACAATATTTATGACAGTAAAGAAATCAAGATTGCTGGGCAGCAATTATAAAATATTAATAAACAACTTCCTATTTCAAATAAATATATCTTCCCACTTCACAGGTGTACCTGAGAATATCTGAGTATGTTGAATATTCCTGTGGTCTTCAGATTGTTCTATTTTGTTCACAAAAGGGCATAAAAAGCTTAAGCCTGTTGACATAGAGCAATTTGGGTGGAGAAATAAGTGTTAGTGGGGAAATGCTGTGTCTCTGATCAGGTAGTAGTAAAAGTTGTTAAGTCCTTAATTTTAACCATCTTCTAACTGGACATATAACAAATAATTGCAATTGTTTTAAAACAAAGATCTTGTTTGTAAGAATAAGATTATATAAATTTTTGTAAAAAAAAAAACCCAAAAGCATTTTTGTGAGTACAATTTTGTTGCAAAATAAGGCACTCTGAGAAACCTTTCAAAATGTGTTCAATCTGCCAAGCAATAAATAACCTTCACATCTGATTTGTTTAAAATTAACAAAGTCTATGGTAGCTACCATTTAGCAATAAAATGAAATTGTTTCTCTATACAGTCAGAGTATCATAGATTTTAACAAATAGAGACATTCAAATCATTTTCACAGCAGTGAACTGAGTGATTTAATGAGGCTGAAGAAAGGTAAGATTGATTGAAAAACTCTGGAGTATATGGTATCTCTCTCTCAGGTGGCAGTATGTATATTGAAGACAGAAATGTAGGTAAATGAAGAAATAAGAGAACATCAATCAATCCTTTATCGTATCCCTGTACTGCTGCTAGGTCTTTGTCTAACATGCCATTGTGTTGTCTGTATTGGGAAGGGAAGAGAACTTCATTCTTGTCAAGAAATATGTACGAAGCCACTGGGCTGCTAATGGGCCAGTCAACTACAAACTCTAACAGGTCTCAGTTTATCCCTATTTGAATGGTTTTTTCAACACAACAAATAGATTATATCATCACAAGTGATGCCTTTATGTGTTCTATGTGGCCTGCATTCATATTTTCTTGATTATAGTAGATATTTTAGTGAATAAACCCTTATCTTTTACATAAACTAAGAATATACTCTGACTTCTAAAAAAATAGAACTCAAATTGCCCCATACAATTACCAGGAGAGTGCATATGCCTAAATATAATTGTCTTATAAAGAGAGAAGCTGAAAATATAGTGAGTCACCTTAGATTATGGTGCTTTAGAACATTAAAAGAGAAATAAAAGGATAGTTGAAACAAGATAAACCACAGTGGAATTAGTCCAGGAGTTAATTTTAGGCTAATACCAGCTTAAAATATATTGTCCTAGAAATTAGTTTTTAATCACTATGTGATCCAAATGAAGTACACAAGCTGTACATATC
This sequence comes from Antrostomus carolinensis, assembly GCF_000700745.2. Classification (NCBI taxonomy): domain Eukaryota; kingdom Metazoa; phylum Chordata; class Aves; order Caprimulgiformes; family Caprimulgidae; genus Antrostomus; species Antrostomus carolinensis. The sequence goes on along the minus strand of NW_010336379.1, from coordinate 23,379 downwards.
TATCCATATGAAAAATGGTCTCACTGGAAGGACATCCAAAGTTCATCTGTCCTAGTGTTTCTTCTAAAATAAACAGCAGGTTCTTAGAAAACGTATAAGAAACATGAAATGAGACAAGATATAAGCATCCAGCTTCAACAATCAAAAATGTTAGGGCTTCCTGAACCAGACATGACTTTTGGACTGTTTCACTGGGTTTGGTTGGATGGATTTTATACTCTTCATAGCAGCCCATATGGTATTCTGTTTTAGACTGGTGACCAAAACAGTGTTGTTAACACTCAAACCTTTGGCTACTGTTGAACATTTAGTGCTTCTCTGCTTCTCACTCTGTCATGCCAGTGAAAAGACTGGGAGGGGACACAGCCAGGACAGCTGACCTAAAAGGGTCAAAGAGATATTTTATGCTATATAGTATCCTGCTGAGCAATAAACTTGAGTGACATTTTTCCTAAAGTTGACATTGCTCAAGAATTGGCTGGGTATCAGTCTGCTCGTGGTGAGTTAATCCTTTTGCATAACTTTGTGGTGTGGTTTTTGTGTTTTGCTTTGGTTTTTATTTCTTTTGCTTATTAACCCGTCTTTATCTCAACCCAAGATTTTTCTTGCTTTTGCCCATCCAATTCTCTCCCCCATTACACTGGGGGGAAGTAAGCAAACAATTGGTTACCTGGTTAGCTGTCTACTGGGGTCAATACAGCACAGGTGTCTTATAGTCTGACTGACAATAGCTCATTCTTTATTACTTTCCTCTAATATGATTCTTAGCATTTTTCTAAACTCATATAATTAAGTAGATTTATTCAATTTTTAAACTGTATCTTCCAACAGTTTCTCATTCATGTATTTTGAGGGGCAGGTCTGTAATAGTGATTTATGGAATCTCACAGTCATCTTAAGTATTTATGTCCAGTGCTGGTAAGCTTAGTGTCAGTTTACTTCAGAACCATTGAAAACACAAAATAACGAAGGAAAAAGAGGAAACAGTAGAAATACTGGCAAATATAGGAAAAAAGATGAAGCAGTCTCAAATCTAGGCAACTTAGCAATTTCACCATCATTACATTGGCTCCCCATGCTCTAGTATCCATTTCACAAATCTCATGTTTTCTCTTCCATTGTCTCAGTGAATGACTCTTTTTCTATCCATGTAAGAAAAAGTGATTATCTCACACAAGAATGTCCCGTCTTCAGATAAAGGATGATTTTCACTGTCTTTCAAAATTAATAAAACAGTAATATTCAATAAATTAGTCTGATGCTGCTTTCTAATTTTATCTTTTCAACTAGTAAGATCCAGAGATAACTTACAGATAGAAAGGTGTTGAATTTTAGGAGAAGGTACATTGCTAAGCATGATTGGTGTCAACACCTCCAGACATCAAGGCTCAGTGCCTGAGATGTATCACTTTCTTTAGTTTTGTTAGCTACGTATCACTACATTCAGTTGTTTCCTATAAATTCTTCTTCAGGTACAAATATGTCCCCATACATCATACTCCTTACTGAAGAAAGTAATAAACATTGACTGGTTTTAAATATAAAATTTTGACTTTAATAAAGTTAACTTTCCAAAAGAAAAACATTTTTTTCATGATTTTTGAGTAATTTTTTGTGCTAGAATAAGCTTCATAATTTGCATAACAATTCCAAGTCAAGTTGCTGTAAAACAATATGGGGTCTGGTCTGCATTTAGTTCTGATGTCCCAATGCAGACAACATGTTTCCTCAGATGAAGAAGTAGTAAAACAAAGATTACATGGAAACAAACTTGCTCCAGTTAGAAAATGAACGTAGTGAGTCAGATATTTTTTTTTTCCAATTTAAACTTGTAAGAGGTGAACATTAAAAATATGTGGGTTATTAAATAGATTTCAGTTGTAAGATAACATCACATAAAAAGCAGCTAGAACAGAATGACGTATCAATTATTTTTAGTAGGTGTACAAATGTTACAAATTACAGGTACTGTCAGCTCTTTCAGTGTGGGGAAATTGATATGAATTGACCTTACTCTATCTTTTTAGGTCAAGTTTGCATTAATCACACAGATCTCCCAGATTCTGTTGCTGGAGCTTTACAGCAGTACTGGTCTGCTGGCCAAATTGTGTTCTCGTTCACAACAGTTAGAAGCCAGAATAACTACAACTTCAGTGAAACTGTGTTGGCCACAAACCAATGCAAATTGTAAGACAGTTTGGTCCGTTTAGTTAGATGGGCCTCCAACAAATATCTAACAGACCTGGGTTCTAAGCCATTTTAAAGCCATTCACCTTACTTCTAAGGACAATTTCCCTGCCATCACAATGAATATTATCTGTCATTAATGCCTCTCATGTTCTAAGATGCCATCAATGCTTTCTATGGCATCTGTGTGCATTGTTTCTTAAGACGTGTGGGCTAGATTCAGTCTTACACATCAGTAGTACATCAACGTAAGTAACCTAAAGTAGTCATACCAGTTATGGTTGTGCATTTTCAGTTTCAATTCAACACAAGCCCAAGAGCCACTCTGGACATTCTCTTCTTCAGGCTCATGACAAGAAAAGAAATAATTAGAAATTTATAACTAACACAAAAATTTTGTCATGTATATTGTTCAAGCACAGAAACTTTACCAATATCAGATTCATTACATTATTTATGTTAAATGTGTCTCTTCTTTAAAAATATTTCCTCATTCTGCCATTCTGTGTTGAAAATACTAGACATTGACAATTTAGCTGAGAGGTTTTTTCTCCCTTTAAAAAAAGAAAAAATACCTTTTAAAAATAGTTTAGTTGTATCCTGCATACTCATCAGAAACCATCTGTCTTTGTGACATTAATGAAAAATCTTGGCTCAGGAGTTGCAGAGATGAGGCAGGCAAGAAGAGAGATTGGATGAGGATGCAGAGAAAGACAAGACTAATTCTCCCTGTAAGTGAATGGAGTAATGATGTAGCTGAGAAAGAAGAGTGAAACTGAAATGAGGTGAAGTTCATGTTGGAACTCCATTAGAGAAGGTGGCAGGGGAAACTCTGCCATTAGAAAAAAGAAGACTGAGACAGACATACCAGATGAGAGCTAGTCTGAAGTAAGTCTCCACAAAACTGCTACAGTGAACATCAGTTCTTTAGTGTCTTCTCTGCAACATGAACCCACACTCATTTCCCAATAAGACACAGCTTTGGATTCCACTACTGCTAATCACCAGTGTGATATCCTATTGATATATGCTGTCTTTTAAAAAGGAAGAAACAGATCAGGATAAAGTTAGCATCAGAAGGAAAAATGAACAAAATCTAGAAAAAGCTATAATTAAGATTACACAGGAAAAATTAATTAACACATTCACAGTGCAACATGTATACATCATATTTAGAAGTTAAGATTGCCTTCAAGTATTCAGCTTTCATTTTCCCATCTCTGTATGATCCCTTCTTCCTTCATTGATACCGTTCTTTTTTCCAATCAGTGTTTTCTTCTTAGTGTAAAACGTTACCTCACCTGAGCTTCCCTGCAAACTAGCCAGACTTACAGTGAAAACCAAATTATTAGTTTACCTTGTCTGGTGTTCATTGCTGCAATATGGAGCTGTTCAATGGACTTTAGTGGCTTTGCACATCAATACTATGAGGTACTGGATGATACTATCTGGCTTTTAAAGCTTGGGCATAGAACCATAGCCCTCACAGATCAGGAGCATATGGACAATTTGGTCAACCAATGAAAAACTTGGGGTTTTGGTGTGTTTAACATTACGTAACATATATTTCCTGGTTTGCAATCACCTTTTTGAGTGTTGATCATTTTGGAAAAATGGATCAAGTAGACAACTGTGATTGTTAAATTTTAAAAAGTTTGTTGACCATAAACATGGAACGGCATCTGTGGGAAGGACCAAGATCAGAATCATTGTCTCTCTGGCAGATTCAAACCACAATACTTGTCTCTAACAACGTAATTTATTCCTGTTATCTACTCAGAGTAAGATTGTACTGAAACTTTAATCCAGACATGATTTAATTGCCTTATTTGTGAGTGCTTGATTTTGTGATCCTAATATTTTTAAGTGTTTTATATATAACACATAATAAATAAAATAAACCAATTTGATTGAGTAGATATCAGTGACAGGTGCAAGTTCTGAGCACCTCTGAAGACGCTCACGTCGTATATGTTGAAGGCAAAAAACCTGGCTTTGCTGTATGGTGCAATACAATGCTATACTACCCCTTCATGATTTATGGAAAGCTTTTATTTCCTTTGAAAACCTTTAGGATAGGCAAAAACTTTTATTTTGTTATCAAAGAGGAAAGTTTAAAATTACATTTAACACAGTCTTATCTGTAGCTTTTGAAGCAGCAAAGTTGTTTCTTATGTGTGAGAAATCCTCATAGAAACTAAGGAGCCAAAAATAATAATTTTAAGGTATATTTAACAGTAGTAGTATTTCTATTAAAAACTGTTTGTATGAAGTTTAAATGGCAATTCAAAATCACTGGTCAGAACTAATGTAATCTTCCTATAATCCTTTTCTTGGATCAACAATATGGACTTTACCTCTTTGTTTTTAAAGTATGGGTGAATTACTTGAATCTAGGAGAATGTCTAACACTTGTTTGTATCAACAGTGAATTTCATGAATAACAGAAAAGAAAGTAAGATTCCAATGCGGCTAAGAAGGACATTAGCAAATAAAGTTTATTACTTTCAAACAATATCCTATTTTACATTCCCAAAAGTCAGGGCTGTGTGTTTTTAGCATGATAAAGGATTAGCCCCTGGTGACAAGTAGATAAATACCACACAGACAGTATGGTAACATCTAATCATTAGAATATTGACTTTGAAAACTTATTTCATTGTAAATAAAATCAAGAGTTTCAATTCTTTTAAAACAACGGTATATAAAAAGTCTCCTTCTTCACAAAGAATAAAACTTATAAAGGATTCAGAGAGAGGGTAATGTCGGCTTTTGGTATGAGGCAGCTATAATAATCACAGCCATCAAAATGAATGCCCTTTTAAAAATCCTTTTCCTCCTGAAGTATGTACCTATTATATTCCAAACAACCATATCTACCTCTTGGCACCTATTTAAGATATACCTGGCAAATGAAAACTGAATTAACAATAATACTTTAAAAATCCCTAAGGCAACATTGAAACTCTATGTACTTGTAGAAGAAAACAATTATTCTCCAAATGGCTGGCAGCACCATCTCCAGGCTAGATAGTAACAAGTGCCAATGAAAATGACTGCATATTTATTTCTTCTCACTAGATAACCTTCAGGTATAATAATTTCAGGCTGTCTGACTTTCTAGCTTACTTTCCATACATATTACATGTGATACACTCTACACCAAAAGCTGCATGTCAGTCATGTACAGAGTAGTTGAAAATATACCCAAAGTCTTATTTATTGCTTTGGATTACTGTATTCCATGGTGTAAATGCTACATTCCTCTGAGGAATTTAAGTGACCCCAAAGGCTAAGTTTGGTCCTTTGCATAGATGTTAAGTGAAGTCCAGAAAAGTCCATTGCTGTGTACACTGTAACCTTCCTTCCTGCACTTGCATATTTTGGGTAGCTTTTGGCCTTTTGCCTAACTCGACCCTTTGCTAAACTTAGGGAGTTCCTCAATGCTTTAGTGCTCTTTGATCTCTTTTCTTTGTTTTGGCAAAGCAGTTCTACCTTAAGGGAGCAACAAAGGAATCTTTCACTCACAGCCATAAGTTTGGCAACTGTGTTTAAGTTCCTGGTAGGATCCTGCTTATCTAGGTGACTCTTTTCTTGCTAACAGTTTTGTTGATCTAAATCCATGGGAAGCGAATGTTCAGAGATATGCATGACATATATTAAGAAATTATATATATATTTTATAGTTTATCACAATCTAGTGTGCATTGGGGATAATGGAGTGTTTCTTTTATGAATTTAATATTTGAATACACAGAGGTATCTTTGCTATACTTATTCTAGTCTAAATTCTTCTTGGGGGGAGAGAATTGGAAGGGTAAAAATGAGTGAATTTGTGGGTTGACATAAAGACAGTTTAATAGGTAAAACAAAGCTGTACACACTAACAAAACAAAGCAACTGATTTATTCACAGCTTCCCATCAGTGGTCAGGTGTTTAGCCATTTACAGGAAAGCAAAGCTTCATTATACATAACAGCAGCTACTTGGGAAGATAAACACCATAACCGTAAATGTTTTCCCTTCCTCCTTTCCCCCAGCTTTTATTGCTGAGTATGACATCATATGCTATGGAATATCCCTTTGGTCAATTGGTGTTAGCTGTTCCAACTGTGTCCCCTCCCAAAGTCTTGTGCACCCCCAGCCTACTCACTGGCAGGGCAGCTTGAGAATGCCTTGATGTTGTGTAAGCACTCTTCAGCAATAACTAAAACATCAGTGTGTTATCAACACTGTTTTGGTTACAAATCCAGACCATAGCACCATACAATCTACTACGAATAACATTAAACCTATCCCAGACAAAACCAGTACCTGGAGGAATGAATCCCTCTCCATGATTAAATGAATTTCCAGTAAATAAAAATCAACTCATTAGCTTCTCAAAATTCTTAACAGGCTGACAATAAATTATAATATATTGAAGAATTTATTAACTAGGACAAAAGCTTTCAAAAGATTCCAAATGTTAAATAATCGCGTTAGACTTTTTTCAGCATTTTTTTTTCCAAATGGAAATTAAAAAAACCATCCATAATATGTGTTTTTCTAATGACATCAGTTATTAATTTACAGTCTTTCATGACATGAAGTAAGAAATTGAACAAAATAGAGAAAAATGTGAGTCATGCCTTATTTGTCTAGATGCCTCTCCTGAAGTTAGAACAATTTGCAAAGTTTATTTGCTGCATTAGACAAATGAGTTATTTTTCTTTCCCAGGGCTAAACCCATTTTTAATTTACTTCAAAAGCATGTAGAGTTTTTCCTCTGTAATGACTTCTACAACTATTTTTCTTTTACTCTGATTTTGCCACAGACCCATGTATTTTTAAACTGTAAAATGCAAACAGGTATCCTTTATCTAATCACAATAAGTACCAGATTCCAAAAATTGGAATATGTGTTTCATTAAAACATAGAGCAGTTATGCAGGGAAAAATCTTAGCATTCAGCATAATCCAGTATATGTGTAACAGACATCTATGGCAGGATGTATCCCACCTAACATTGCTAAGACTTTACCTGGGCTTAATAGATTTAGACAAATTCACCACAGAAAAAATACACGAAACACTTCGAAACACAAGAGACTCCACTTCATGACTTGATAAGTTGCAAGGCCACAGTTAACCAAATGCTAGAAGAGTATTTAGGGAAAGTACCTCTATATATTTATTCTATTTTTCCTTTCTTCCCTTCTATTATAGAGGAGAAAAAGTGAGAAAAGTTGTATGCTGTTTATTATAGTATCAGAATATATTTGCTCTATGTGATAGTTCCACTTATATCTTTATATGTCTTGCATATTTTACTAATCATTGCTGCAGATAGGGTGCAAACCTAGACAGGCCTGTATTCTAATCCAGTATGGAGTCATTGTTCTATGTTCTTATATTCTTAACCTCATTTACCTGCAAGGGAAACATCTGCATCAGAGCTGCAGGGCACCCATGAGCTTTTTGAGGTGAGTAGAACCAGGCAATTTTATAATGTGATTCATCTGACCTGTTGAATAACACCTCTGTATTCAGCAAATGTAAGTCATATAACCTACAAATCTCAACTGATAGTATGAATTATCTTTTATGTCTGTGATTAGCGATTATGTCTGTACTGAACCTTTTTATCCTCACTAATGCTGTGTGGCCAGTTAAAGTATAACAAGCAGCTGGAATATATTTTTGTGTGATACAATTGTTTCAATAAGTTTCTCTGCTGATTGATTTATCACAAGTATAGTAGGAAGTGATGCATTTATCCCTGTCACCAAACAAATTGACTGATCTTGATTAAACTCTTTATGGAAAATGTCAAAATTTATAGATGGAACCTAATTCTCTCAGAATTCCCAGCATCATTAACCAGCCTATGACCGGTTCTGTTCAGAAGACCTCTGTTGGGCCCTTTGATTTCAGTGTGGTTGGCTTCATAAATAACAAGGTCGAACAAGTTATACTTCTGCTAAATCTCATAGTAGATCCATTATATGTTGATGAGTAGAACTGGATCTTGAATATGCTTAATGCATGGTTTATATGAGCATTTTGGCAAAAAGCAAATTTCTATAAATGTTTTATTCAGAAAGATGTATAACAGCTGCTTTGAATGTGTGTATCAATCACTACGTTTCCAAGTGTCTTATTTCAAACCATGCTAAACTCTGAGTAACTTGCATGTGGAATTTCACAACACTATTAGGTTTCCTCATCAAAATCATACTGAAGGAAGAATCCTCAAAGACAAGGCAAAAAAAGACCATACAGTAATGCCAAGAGCTACAACAATGACTGGATAATGATCTGAACTTTCCTTCTCTACAAAATATAATTAAAAAGTCTGAATTACGGAAATCCAAGAAAATTAAAAAATACTTTGTTCAATAGGACAGAGAAATGTCTAAGCCTCCTATCCAAGTTCTAAGTAATGGGAACTATCTCAAAATAGCTATCCAAAAAAGACTACTGAAGGCAATTGATAACATGAAATTCTAAAACTAGTAACATAAAATCCAGAATAAGATAGTCAGCGATCCAAGTTGCTAGGTATTAATTACATAATAATACATACAATATATTTACAGTATGATAATTCTTCTGCACTATGAGCAGGTATTCAAATGCAAATGCAAATGAAGCATTAATTCTTAATCTATGTCCAAATCTATCAGGAAATAAATTTCTGTACATTTTGAGAAGGAAATAAAGGTAGAAAATGAGTGAGACATAAGTTAGCTATCACCACACCAGCAATAACCTTTGTGGTATGCAATAACATTTTTAAATCTGTATGTTCTGCCAAAATCTGCTGTTTGGAGATTATATGGGCCATTCTTTTCCATCTATGAATAATCTACCCCTTCCAGAAGAAACAAAATCCACTTATATGTGTGGACACAGTGCTCCAGATGTGTTCTCACATGCTGATCAGAGAGGAAAAATTATTTCCTTCTACCTTTTGGCTGCACTCTTGCTCTTATTGTCTATAAAGCTGTTGTCTTTTTGTGCACCAGAATCCCCAAGTCCTTTCCTGACAAACTACTTTCCAGTGAGTTGGACCACAAGTGTGTACTGGTGTGTGGGTTTTTTCTTCCCAAAAGGCAGGATTTGGCATTTTGCTTTGTTGAACTTTATGAGGCTTCAGTCTGTCTGTTCCTCCAGTCTGCTGAGGTCTCTCTGAATAGTAGTCCTGTCCACCATCTTGTTGACTGCACTCTTAATTTTGTATCATCTGAAAATTTGCTTTCCATCCCATCTATCTGGTCATTAATAAACATGTTAAATTAGTATTGGCTCAAACTGTCTCTTCACTGACTAATGACAGGCTGCCAGCCATGCTTTGTTCTGCTGATCACAAGCCACCGAGCCAGATGATCAAGCCAAGTTTCCACCTACCTTATAATCCACTAACCCAAATAGTGATAAATGTTGTTGCCAAAATTCAGCTTAGTTGGGAAGCAGTTACGAAAAACTAAAGACAGAATTGTGTCCCTTAGTCAGAGGCTTTATTTACAATGACTAAACAGGGATTCTAGACAACTAGCTCAGGTTATAGATGTTTAAAATGGCAAGACCTGAGACAAAGCCGTAATTACTTAAGAAGCTTCAATTTCAAAACTATAGAGTGTGACTGACCAAGCAATCCTTCAGAAACAGATGCAAGTAACTGCAAGAATAACAGATCAAATGAATATAAATAAGAAATCATTCCTATATTTCTGCATTGGTTAGGTGTCATCTTGTTGAGGAATTGCAAAAGGAGAGTGTATAGAACACCGAATGGAGAGGATGTAAAGGACAATCAGAATGCTCAGGAGTGTTGAAAAGAAGGTATTATGTAAGGAAGCATTGAGAAACCTGAAGTTGTTTTGCCTGTGCAGTTCTTTCCAAGT
>NW_010336379.1:0-13268 GCF_000700745.2 Antrostomus carolinensis | reverse complement strand
GCAGGAAAGGTAAGATTCAGATGTTAGGAAAAGACAAGAAAAGGAAGCACTTGAGCAAACTGCCTGATACAGTTGTGGAATATTTCAGGCTCTTAAGAACATATTAGAGAAAGCCCTAACATGCACTTCAGTGAGCTCAGTTTCAGGATCTCTCCCAGTCTTGTTTTCTATATTTGGCAGTGCTGTGGTCGTTGCATTAGCAGATGCTTTTCGGTAAACATACCTCTATTTTGTGGCTAACTGTGTGGAAAGCTTTCTCCCTCTCTCATCAAACATTCAAAGACTGTGTACCAAGCTATTTGATCAATCTGGACAAAAACAAAATCTGGCCCTCAAGAGCTCTTTCCTTGACAGTAAGCAGCATCATAAAATTACCATTTTTCTTTCTGATTGTTGGTAGAAAATAAACAAGACATTAATTGTTTTATAACTGATGCACAGTTCTATAAAGGAGTAATTTATGTGTTTTATTTTTTCACATACATTTACTTTCACACATGGGATTATCTATCACTCATTTTAGAAGTCTTTAAGTATATGTAAGAAAAATGCATGAACAGAATAATCTTTAGCTCTACAATAGCTGAAGTTAAATAAATAATTTTTAGTACTTGGTCTATCATCAGACACAGCATTGTGCTGACCAATCAAGTAAAAGTAACTTTTTAATAAATTTTTCATTTCCCAATGAATGAGAATGTAAACTGATCTTGATGGGAATGTGTGTATAACAGATATGATGAGTAAGACATTCATTATGAATGAAGCAATATTAATAGATAGTAGTCCGTACCACATGTTCTTACAGATACATGTGAAATACGTACATCAAACTATCTAAGAAACAATGGTAGAGTAATCCTGAATTTCCAGTAGTTCCTCAGTACACTTAACAAAGGTACATGAATTATGGTTACATTTGGAAGGAAATTTTCCATATTACTTTAATATATATTTTATATTTGTATTCTAATATATTGTATTGGTTTACTTTTCCTTAGTTTGGACTTGAGCTTTCTGAGGAAATAGTTCATATCTGTAGAAACATAGTTGCTAGACCACCTTTAACCTCACCAGGTGTGTCCACAAGCAAGGCTGAAAATACAGACTAGCTAACTAATGAAAAGACATTTTAGCTAAACAATATACAGCCCTACTATAAACATCACAACTGACTGATCATCAAGACACACATCCTGTGTTATCAAGGATTCCCAAGGAAGAGATCATTCCCTCAGAACCTGCATGGACTGTCTGTGGAACTGTGATGACTTCTGCTGCCAGCAAGGTGCTCCAAGACAGGTTCCTACAAACTAGCAAGAAAGACATTCAGTCTGTGAAAATCCAGCAAAGGTCCTATTATAATAAAAATCATCAGAGGTAACCTCTATCACAACAAATACATACACACCTTTGTTCAGCTCATCTTCCCAGACTGTGAGGAAACCAGACCCAAAGTCAGCTATTACTACACAAGGAAAATTGTTAAGACTCAATTATTGTAAAAAGACTGCTGGACTGTATAAATTAAGGAAAATCACTTCCTTCGGAAAAGTTATGACATCATTCTGGATTTACATTACTGTGTAGAATCTCCATGAGTGAAGTTTTTTGGAAAACAAACATGAATTTTATGTTCTGTATGAGTGACACTTGCATGATCTGGATATGAGATTTCACAATCTTTGAATAAACTGTCACATTCTTCCCATCAAAATGTAAGACCATCGAGTGGGAGCCTCAGACTTATGTAGAACAAGGAACGGACAAGACACAAGGCGTTCTCTTCCTATCCAGAACCACTGTAGAGCAGTGCATCAAAAATCACAAAATTCCCTTGATAGATTTCAAGCCAATATAACCCAAGTACTCATCATTCCAGGAGAATATAAGTGGAAATAGGATGAAATTAGGAGCCTAAGGGATATATGAAAGTCTATTCAAATGCAAAACGTAAATAAGAGCTTTCTACACAGTACTGTAGTCTACTGCCTGTGTGCTTCCTTAGCAGCTACCTTTTTACTAAGCTTTCCTTTTGCAAAGGGGTTTGCATTTACTCCAGAGAAATTTTGCTGGTACTAGAGACTTTAAAACTAAAAGAGCTGTATAAGCAGAAAGCTTATTTTACTATTATGTTAAAATCAGGAGTTCATATATAGTTTGAGGTTGGAAGGTAAGGAAAGACAAAAGTGAGGCCCCTTCACTTTGACAGCTGACTTCCAAAAGCACTTGGAAGAGGGAGATAAGATTAAAACATCCACCATTCATAAAATGTTCCATTTAACTGCAATAGTCCTTATCTTTTGGCTTTACAAGATAAACTTCTCTAATACAAACTGTAATTATAGGAATTATTTCAGGAAATTATTACATTACAGAGGAATGTTTTGTAATAATATGCATAATAAATACCTTAGATATTAGCAGGTTTAATTCTTCTGAGTTGTCCATACTTGCCCTGGTCATTGGCTGATGTCCGAGGAGAAAAAACATTTGTTCTTAAAGGTGATTGATTATTTTTGATAATACTTTGCCAATACTTTGTAAATCTTTTATAGTAAATCTTTTCCTCCTCCACCCCAAAAATAGTTCTTCAGCCATTTCTCATCTTCTATCTTCTACATTAATATGTCTTCAACTCCACTTCCTGTAAGCCTGTTTATGTCATCTTACACTGTTTGAAATTATCTGTGACTGGTACCAAGGAATAAGTCACCTAGTCAGTATTCATTTTTGTCTTTTATAATGCCTAATGAATCTACTGAAAGTCAAATATTTTTCATTTTACTTATCTTACTCAAAATCAATAGGAAGTTTTGCAGAAATAGGCTAGCTAAATTTGATCTTGCCAACATATGCTAGCTAGATAATTCAGTATGAATGTAATACATTTTGCAAGCTAATAATTAAGTTATTGTTATATAATTTCTCATGACCCATACAACTGTAATTAACTAAGATGCAGTTAGCTTTTTCTAGGCGAATAATAATAACAACAACAATAAAACTTACAAGACACGTGTCCTATTCTTTTCCTAGTGTAGTAAGTCCCTCACTTCAATGAGCAAGCGCAGGTTTCTCCTTGTGGTCCAGGTTTGGCATTTAACTACCGGCTCATGACACAGTAACACTACAGAAGATTACATATAAGCAGATGCTCAGTATGAAGCAACAATTGTTTCAGCCCTCCTTTCCCAGGTAGTGGTACAGAACACTCCACAAATGCAGGTTGTCCCTATTGCAACCTGCCTATTTGGTCTATTTTGAGGGTGCCACAAGGAACACTCAAAACCATGAGCTGGAGGAATTAACACTTGTGTTATCTCAAATGTTCTTGGATTATAAGAGCAAGATCATTTGTGTAAAAGTCCTCCTTTCACAGCTATGCAATATGGCTATAGGTGAATCAGGAGTACTCTATTCCAAACTGCAAAAAAAATCAGTGCATACATAGGTAGTAGGTAGGTAGGTAGGTAGGTAGGTAGGTAGGTAGGTAGGTAGGTAGGTAGAAGATAGATAGATAGATAGATAGATAGATGATTCTTATGGAGAAATTCCTAACCAGTAGTAAAAGAATTCCAAGAGTTATAATGGCTGTTAATTTGTTTTTATTCTTAACAAAATATTTCTAACTATCTGCATTTTTCATTAGAAGCAAAATTAAATAGAGATTTGTTGTCAAATCAGAATACAGGCATTGCAATGATTTGTGCATGCTGATCATACATGGATCAGGATAAATTAGTTTTCAAATTCACAATTTTAGGGATCTTCATACAAAGAAGTCTTAATACATATTTGGATGGAAAATTGTGAATCTTCCTCTTCCTTTTTCAAGCCTTCTCTGAACTTTAAAGATTAGATGAATTCTACAAACCCAAACCAGTACAACTGTCAAAGTTATTAAGAAATTTTGTTAATTTCCTAACCTCCTTTAGGTTTCTTTGCTGACTGCTTAATTTTCATTACACACATTCTGTTCTCTCCAGCTGTTTCACATGGTAGCTTTTACAGGCTTATTTAACATTACTAAGGTTTCCTTACCTTGTGCTGACAAGGGTTTTAGAGGGCTGTGGCTGGAGGCTGGTATTCGACATTTACCACAAGCTTGTACAAAGGTCTGATCAGCAATACAGTTAGACTTTCTTAGAATTTCCTCACCCTAAAAAATAAATGACCTTTTCAGAACAACTGCAGATAATGTGCGTCTCTTTGTTCTTAGTGGATAAGAAATGTTTATGATGGTATTTTTTAAAATGTTTTAGGTTTTTTGTTTGCAACAGAAAATTTAAAAAAAAAGTACTTTAATTCTCTGAAAAATTACAGTATCTGCAATGTAAGTTCATAGCCTTTTTAAGGAGATTTTCATGTTCAAATAAGTTTTTAAAGCATTTTAAAGAGATTAGTTCCACATATTCTCTTTAATAGAAAAGTTCATTTCTTCTCCAGCACTTAGAAGTTCACTAACATTAGAGAGTTCTTTGAAAAAAAGGTATTTCTTAGCAGCAGAAACAAAAAAGAGCAAAAACTAACCGTATGTTCAAGTCTCAACTTTGTATTCCAAACAGTTGAGTGTGCACACATGTCAATAGCTTTTGTTTGAACTACTTGGAGGCTTACACATGTGAAAACCTAACCAGAGTCCATGCACTGGTGCAGCTAGCCACTGCTAGCCACTATTTATGCAGATAGCTACTTACTAAAAGTGGAAACTAAGAGTCTGTTTTAACCTAACAATCCAGTAGCTAAAACTTCAGTCAGTCCTTAACCCAAGCAGCTAGGAAGCAAAGAACATGCACAAGTGAGTCATTCAATACAGAAAGGATATTTATAGAGCAGTATACATTGATGGTGTTTCTTGTGTGTAATGTATACAAAGAAAGGGTTTTATGATTTGTTTTTGTAATGAGTTTTGTACTTTGAGTCAGAGTCACTGCCATAGAAGAAGATGAGTAACCTACCAGCCCTCTTGTACTCCTAGCTGAAGTAGTGTTTATGATACAGTCAGAATGTTTGAAATGAGTAGATGTGAATTTCCTTTTCTTTAAATTATGTGCAGTGCAAGTACGATCCCAATACAGTCTACTTTCGTTTATTTTACAACCCATTTTGACTCTTCTGATACCTGTGCATGAAACAGAGTGGGGTAATTAATCTCATGAGTTGAGAAGTAAAAGCTGTTGATGGCTAAGAGATGGAGATTGGGTGGAAGGATACACAACGCACTACTTTGGCAATAGGGAGTTTGCCAATGATCCTCTTTTAACTACACTGTAAGTGAAAGGAACTGTGGTATAATGACCAGGCCAGAGGATAACCTTGAAGTAGCTGAGAAGTATATATAAGAAAGCTGTGCCCTGAAAGCTTTCATTATCAGGGACACAAGAAGACACAGGAAAATCACTTGAATGTGACTATTATGACTCAGTAATTTCACTTTTTACCATAAATTAATGAAAGCACTAATTAATTTTCATGTTCTCATATATACTTCAATACAGTTAGATTTCACAACTGTAAAAACATCAAAAAAACATCCAGGCTGCTCCTACAGAGGAGGAAAGCTGTATGAGGATGAAACTAGTCTTGCACAACTTTCTTTTCTGCTGATACCACAGACTGATTTCATTTTAGTCCTTAGCATCTTCCAGTGACAATGATTCCTATTTAAGACTGACTCTGTAGTGATTTTTAATGTAATCTACCCCTGGCTAATGCTTTTCTTCAGATTATGTAGCTGTTTCTCCTTGTGCTAGAGATTTCCATGAGAAGAGTGAGTTATGATTTTCAATCCATTTATGAGACTGTTTCGGCTCAATCACCTGACATACCACAATGTTGACCTAGCTGGTAACCCCAGTACTACCACATTCCCATTTCGTATCACACAACATAACCAAGGTGTAGCGGCTGCACTTGTACTGATCAGAAGTGCATGTGGCTCAGTAGTCACATGCTGGGCACAGCAGGAGTAGGGGATGGAGATTGTTGATGTCCTTCTGAAATGGGATGTTATAAGGAGCATAAGGTTGTCACACCCTTAAATTAAGAATATAAAATTGCATCCCTAGTCCTACTCCCAGTTTTTGTTATATTCATTATATGAACTATATCTTAAATAGCTTCCTTGCTAGAGTGATTACACAACTTAAAAATAAGTTAAAAAGGTAATTGCCTTACCTTAAAAATAGAATAGAATAGAATAGAATAGAATAGAATAGAATAGAATAGAATAGAATAGAATAGAATAGAATAGAATAGAAAAATAACTATTAAGCTTCCAGCAAAATATCGCGTATGATCTATGAAATGCGGCATGGTTAAGTTGTTATAAGTTCTCATATGAGAAAAAGAGACTCAGAAGTGCTCTCAAGACCATAAAATGTTGTAACTGCTTATGTGTGAATGATTTACAAAAACAGTCAGAAAATAAAATATTTGTTTTTCAGATGTTTTGCTCGTAATGCCACACATCTGTCCCTTTTCTATTTCTTCTCTTCTCCCAGGCAGTAAGAAATGCTATTGTATGTATTGAAATAATTTACACTTCCTATTTGGAAAATTCAGATGAATCCAAAGTGGTCAGAGAGCTCCATTAACTTCTCTCCTTGTAAAAACTACAAAGTGATGCTACTATCTCCAATGAGAATAAAAATATTAATGAGAGTATATACCTTCAGTGTGATCACATCCTTAACTCTATTACTAGCTTCACTGCCACTGACTGTATTGTCATCATTCCTATTTCAATGGCCCCTCTACTTCAAAAATGTGCACTGCAGACTAATAATCGATTTAACGTGTGGCTCAGTGGCAAATACTAGGTATTTTTTCCAGCAAGATGCCAGGCTAGCTGCAAGGTCTAAAAGTGAATAGCAGGCCTTCTCAGGCAGGTCCAAGGGAAGGGAAACCTGGAAAAGCAGATGTCCTTTGTTGACATCTGATAGAGGACAGGGAGAAATGGAAGGCTCTGTCTATAGTAGTAAAGGAAATTGAGCCATGGCACAAGCTCAAGAACAGAAATGTGGTCGTCCATGCTGTCAGCACTCTGGCAGACTGTGAGCTGCACATTGTTGGACATAAGGAGAGTTAGATAGCCTAGGGAAGCAATACTGTGTGTTTCCTTTACTCTTATACTCTTGATGTGCTAAAGGCAAAACAGAGAACTAGATAGTTGACTTGACTTATCTAGTTTAGTCTCAATGAATACTGTGGTTGTTAAGGTCTTAAACAGATCTTAATCATTCTCTATTTGAGAAATTATTGGATACAACTTTTTTTTTTTTTTCCCTTTGATATATCTTTTTCTTTTAAGCCAGGTGGTTCATCTTTTCAAGAGACAAGACTATTTCATACGGTTTACCTTCAGTTTATTTAATTTCTGCAGATGGGAGAGAGCTTTTGCCAGTATCTTTAAAGGTGTCGTCTACAAATTGTCCTTGAGTGGTGCTGCTGCCATTCAAGCTCAAACAGAAGGTTGCATCCGGGTACATCATGAGGTGATGCATGGGTGTTCAGAGATTAGGGACTCTAGTCCCACATCACATGAAACACTGGGACTCAAAAGTAAAACAGCCTGAGTGAGCCCAAAGCGAGGGCATGAAAATCTTGCAAAAGTAAGCTTTAGTGTGGAAGGCTTCAATATCTCCAGTTATTCGGTTTATAAAAGAGAAGGCGGATGAATTCCTTAATCACTGTATGCATGTACTTGCTGATGAAAGAGAAATCTGACAAAGGTGTTCCACAATCAGTTAGCATCCATTTTCAATTTGGACAAACTGGCCCAAAATGTTATGCAGTTTTAAAGATGGAATAATAGGGTTTGAATAGTTTGGAATTTGAGATTCCAAAATGGGAGAGTGGTCAAGTGTGGTTGGTGGAACCTGGCTGCATGTGAGGTGCCCATAAAAGCTGCTCTCTCAGTCCCCTCCTCAGCTGGACAGGGGAGTGAAAATATAAAAGGCTCATGGGTCAAGATAAGGACAGGGAGATCACTCACCAATTACTGTCATGGGCAAAACAGACTCAACTTGGGGAAAATAGTTTAATTTATTACCAATCAAGTCAAAGTAGGATAATGAGAAATAAAACCTAAATATTAAAACACTATCCCCCTCACACCCCTCCCTTCTTCCCAGGCTCAACTTCACTCCTGAATTCTCTACCTTTTCTCCTGCAGTAGTGCAGGGGGACAGGGGAATGGGCGTTGTGGTCAGTTCATCGCACATTATTTCTTCTCCTCCTTCCTCCTGAGAGGACAAACTTCACACTCTTCCCCTGATCCAGCATGGGGTCCCTCCCACAGGAAACAGTCCTCCATGAACTTCCACAATGTGAGTCCTTCCCACAGGCTGCAGTTCTCCACTAACTGCTCCAACATGGGTCCTTTTCACAGGGTGCAATCTTTAAGGAAAAGATTGCTCCAGCATGGGTCCACCATGGCATCACAAGTCTTGCCAGCAAATCTGCTCCTGCAAGGGTTCCTGTCTCCTCAGGTCCACAGGTCTGATCAGGAGCCTGCTCTAGTGTGGGCTACCCACAGCCACACAGCCTCCTTCAGGCATCCACATGCTCCAGTGTGGGGTCTTGCATGGGCTGCAGGTGGACATCTGTTCCATCGTTAATTTCCATGGGCTACAGGGGGACAGCCTGCCTCACCATGGTCTTCACCACAAGTTGGGAATCTCTGTGCTGGTGCTTGGAGCACCTTCTCTCCCTCCTTCTTCACTGGCCTTGGTGTTTGCAGAGTTGTTTCTCTCACATATTCTCACTTCTCTCTCTAGCTGCAACTGCACAGGTTGTTTTTTTTTTTCCCTTCCTCTTCTTAAATATGTTATCACAGAGGTGCTACCACCATCCCTGATGCATTCAGCCTCAGCCAGTGATGGGTCCATCTTGGAGCTGGCTGGCACTGGCTCTATTGGACATGGGGGAAACTTCTGGCAGCTTCTTACAAAAGCCACCCCTGTATCCCCACCTTTACCAAAACATTACCACACAAACGTGATACAGAGACATATCATCAGCATTCCATTTTTTGATGGACTGTAGAACAGAAGAGCCTGCATTGTTAACATTTCTGTAGAAATTACAACCAAAAACTGAAACCAACATGGTTTTCTGCAAAAGTCAGGGCGTTTTGGGGGGGGGGTTATTTCTTTTTTCCTTTTTTTCTATTTTCTTTTTTCTTCTTTTTCTTTCCTTAATAATGCATAAGTGCCCAAAAGTATTCTCTCTTTGTTTTGCTTTGCATTGTTGAGAAAGATGGAGGTTGTTCGTTCTTTTCATATGCCTATCTTTGCTTGGAGCTGAAAGACTGGGAAGGTATATACACTGGAATTATACAGCATATATACCATGGAAAATCATTTATCAAAGATAAGTAAAGGAACTGATGTTATAAGAAGTTGATTTCTACAAAGTCCTTGGAAAATTCTATCACCAAACAGGTGGTTTGATGGATTTAAAAAATTAGGTTAAGCTGAAGTATTCTGTTTATTCAAGGGATTTACTGTACTACAAGTCTTAGGGCAAATGTTGGAGATAAAGTCAAATGCACTTGAATGAAGGGTGATTCTTACAAAAATGCTGAGTTGTGCTACCATTATAAGGTGGGCAGTTCTTGCACAGCTTCCCTACTTTCAGATGCTGCTCCCGCACATAAGGACAAGAACCTGTCTTTCAAGTGTTTTGGGCACATGTCAAAAAAATTTATTTTTTCAGTCAACCTTGTGGCAAATCAGTGGAGAGGAAGAAAAAAAGACAGAGAAAGTAGCACAGATGTAGAATATAAATAAAAGAAATTGAAGGATAAAGCCTGAAACTAATGAGTTTTTAGAGACTAAATATTTGAATAGAAAATAAGGAAATATATATAGTATTTTAATCACATATCTGGCTTTATGTATATCTGTGCTTAAGGACATGAGACATAAAGAACTCACGCTTAAATCAAAGCTAATCGGTTTCTTTCTTTACAATTTTTCCAGTTTTTCAAAAATTAGGATAAGCTTAGAAATGAAGAAAAGCCTTCACTGTCTCCAGAACTTTTATGACCCTTTGTTGCTTCCTAGAATGAAGTTCATGTGAAAATCGCAAAAGCAGTACTAAATTTTAATGATAGCAGATGAAGAAGAGTTACTGTCTCCTGCTGTCTTAAAAAGAAAGGAACAAAAGAATTGAATACACGTGAAAAAATCTGAGAGGATCATTCAGTCTTTGCTATTAACACTAGTGAAGGACTTTGTGGAAAAATTCACATACTTCTTCAAGGTGAATCTGTCCCATCTCTATGTGAATTCTGTTAAGAATTCAGTCAGTTCTCCAAGGGTCACATGGTCCACATCAGAATCTCAATATAATTGTTGGAAGGAGCAGACAGTTCCACCTACTGACACTAAGAACCCATCATCTTTAGGGATTCTCAAATACACATAAACAGATTCAAGACTTCCAACATGAACATAATGTACCAGCTGCAATTTACCAAAATCTTCACTAACTTCCCTACATCTTTACAGAAAGTCTCTTATCATGGCCAAACTTGGCTTTTGTGCCATTTCAGGCTTGGAGGATTTTATGGTCGGTGGCTTTTTGGTAAATATATTCCACTTCTGTCATCCTTTACACCTTTTCTAACCAATCTGCTCTCATCTGATATGAGGCAGTGATAAGAGTTCTGTGCAAGAATTCAGTCATCTTGGTCAATATCTCTCTCTATTGGTTCATCAGGGTCAATGGGAAGAAAATCTCCCATTTTCAGATTTTGTTTCTGTTATGGACTCTTGGGGAAAATGAAGAGCAGAAATCATGTCCCTTTGAAAAATGACAGGTTTGTTATATTGGTAATAAGGACTTTGGAGAATATTCTGAGCTTAGCTTTATGGTGTGGTAAGAAATCTTATAGCTGGTGTCAACAGATATTCTTGAAACCACAAGGAACTTGAGGAAGAGTTTTGGACTTTGCATTTGTAGGTGGTCCAAAACCAATTTTGAACCTAATATTCAGTTAGGAAATAATTGAAATATTAAATAAAAAATATATAACTATTTAATAAAATTATTTTTGAGGCTATTTTTTTAGAATATACTTCTTTGTGGATGTTGCCAGAAACATCAGGTCTGGGTCTATACAAGCTCTATAAACTTGTTTATAGACAAAGTCTACAAATTTACCACACAAATCTGCTCTCTTGGGCTTACAGGTGAAAAGATCTGGCTGGCTGGCTCTTTCCTGATTGCATAACACAGATAGCATTAGATCAAATAGTTTGACTATTCTAGTGTTTGTAGGAAATACAGATTTATTTCTTTTTAAGGCAAATAAAATAGCAAGGAAAGTCTCATCACATTGTAAATATGGAGATTATTCTGCTGTTTCTCCATAGTCTATCACTATAAATAAACTTTCATTTTAGAATATAGTATATTAAGAAAAAGCTGTCTCAAGAAAACCATCTGAGTAGGAAGATGAAAAGAAGATGTCAGTTAGTTTTATCTCAAAACTGTGTTCTGCAGATTCTGACTTTTATTGAGTTCTGCAATAAATCATTTTTTTTTTTCCCACACAAATATTAGAGACGGTCTCCACACCTCAATGGGGAAAAAAAGTGCTTAAAATTGCAACTGTTCCTGGACTTGAATCCAAGACTCTCCTTCTTCCTAAGTACTTTGGTTTTTAATCTCGTCGTTTATATCTCTCTTTCTAAATTATTGATTCTTTACTTCTGTTTATGCACAATGGATGTCTGAGCAAATGGGCTTGTGAATGCTTCCATCTCAGTACATCCTATACACTTATTTATCAAAAATTTTGTATGGTGACAAATGTGCACTACATTATCTTGAGACAAAGGAAAATGAATTCTGGTCTCCTACAAGGTAAGAACTAAGCATCGAATACAGATGAAATATACAGATACAGCTTACTCTTTCAGTTGTATTTTAAAAGAAAACAGCACTACAGAGCCTGCAAAGTTTGATAAGGTAGTCTGTAACTGATTATAGATTGATATAGATTATAAACTTGGGAGTGAGTTCGGTATTGTATATTTCCTCTCCAAATGTTGTAAACATTCTACAGAAGCAATTACAAAACCCATGTTGGCAATCTGAAATACTGCTGAATTCTGCCATCTTGGAAGCCAGCTGGTGATTCACTCCAGCAGCACACCCTGTTGAAATCTAGTCTTGGGACAGAGGCACCAATAATAATTTCAAGCTCCAGGGAAGGAAAATATTTAAGACTTCCCTATTTTCTCCCTACTCTTCTACCTGGTCCTTGCCAGCATGTCATGCCAGCAACTCAGCATGGAATCCTAATCAAGCAACAGCAAAACACTTTTCCATTATTTCTCAATTTCCTTAAGCCCTCTGGGCCACTTAGTGTTGCTGGGACCTAGGGGAACTTGTTTGTCTCTGCCATCTGCTTTGTGACCTTGCCTTTACCAACAGCCATTCTGACATCCTCTGTGCCCCTTAGCCGCATTAGTTTTTGCATTTGTCTCCTACCATGTTTTTGCTGCCCACGTCATTTAAGAGAAATAGGGGATGCCAGGATCACGCACACAGCCCAGCATCATGCCTGTAGCCAGTCTCCAGGTAACCAGCATAAGTATGTTAGCTGAGTGTTATCCCACTCGTGCAATGAACCCTGTGAAGCTGCAGAGTCCATACAAGTGCACGTTTTAAATACCAGACGTCATAATGGTAACAGTGTCTTCAGTAAACTTTGAGGAATTACCATCAATCAGATTGTTCCTTTATGCTTGCTTAGTCAATAACATTTAAATAATATCTAATTCAAATGCAATACTAGTCCATAAAAATTATAGGTAGAGAATACATCAGGTTTCAAATGATCTGTGTATTCTCTGGCAAAGAAATAGCTATAAAAACTAGAGCAAATTTACATATTAACTTGAAATTTTAAGCTTTCTACTTTTGAGAAGCTTGAGAAAGTTTAACCTTGTTTACAGGAAAATCACATTAAGAGACACTGAATAAAATCCTTGTTCTTTACATCCACATTTTGGAAGACTGTTAACAGGTTCCAAGTACGCCTACTCATCCTTAGAAGCTTAAAATTACTTTTAAAACACATCATTCGTCCTGAAATAAAACAGTAACAGGTCAACATGTAAGAAATAAGAACCACATTGTATATAGTTTACCAGGTATTTTTACTTTGCCTGTAAATGTTAGTACACTTGCAGATTTCTGAGTTGTTATGTCATAATAACGGTGCTTGCCTGCAAAAGCAAAAAAAA
>NW_010336378.1:0-12727 GCF_000700745.2 Antrostomus carolinensis | reverse complement strand
GAAAACTAACCCTAGCCTAGCAAAAAAACAGGACAGCCTGGCATACAGGTGAGTACCTACAGTTCTTTAATGAGACTAAGTCTTCATATGCCCAGTATAGATTTAACAATCCTTTCTTTCCTCCTGCCTCCATCCTGACAGCATCCTTTGTAGCCCTTTTTAGGACAGATGGCATGGTGCAATAACCTGAAGTATCTAGACAGTCTCTTCAATCAAAAGTAACCACCAGTTAAAGAAATTAGTAGATACCATAGTTTTTATTTTAAAGCTATGCTTTGGCCATCAAGAGTTCAGATACTTATTACAGAGCACTCTCCATCTGGGAGGAAATGACTTTGAAAGGAAGTCTTTCTGAGATGAAGGGAAGATTTCTTTCTCAAATGTCTATTTTAACCCAGTGTTTGTTTTGTTGCTTCTATCATCCACACAGTCATCTCCCTTGAGTTGACCCTCCCCTCTATCTAGTTCAGTCAGTCCCCTCCAGCCTTACAGCTACCTGCATCTTCATTGCCTTCATATTGTCAAAGCTGGCAATAATAGTTACCTCACAGTTGCCTTTCCCTGGAGATTCCCTGCCCTTGTCATTCCCCAACAATTGTCTCATAGAAAACTTACATTGTTCAAAAATGCAATCCTGATAAATTTCCTGGTCTTTTCCCAAATTATATATGGTTACTGTAGCTGAAACTATGTTTAGTAAATAGCTTTTTGCCATTTTCTTGCATGTACAATTCCTGCAACCAATGCAAACCAATTCAAGCAGAACAAGAATGGTAACTTTATATCTTAGCAACAAAATTTATCATAAATGGACTTTCTTAGAGTGTACTTTAATTTATTTTTTTTTTGCCTTATTTGTCAACAGAAAATGAGATGCTCATCTGTTTCTAAAGACCAATAAAATAGTTCTCAACATACAGCAATATTATTTTATGGAGCCACAAATTAAACATTAATTTCTATTGAATTTTCATGGTAATAGTGTTTATAAAAAAAACATCCAAAACAGAAGCTAGTGGAATTAGAGACGTTGTGCTGAATAGATTGGCTTAAAAAGAATTTGGCTCTGTTTGGCTCCCTTTTTTTAAATGTAAGTGTATATCAAACATTAAAAATGCATATGTTTTCATGATAAAAAAACGTGTCTAATTGCTAGGTAGAGAAGATGCACAGTGGACCAGGGCTATTACCATAAATAATTGCAAGCCAGCATTACTATTATATGGAGGCTGAGTCTCAGAGTTTCTCAAGGTAATAAACATTCAGGTCATCTTGTTTCATAAATTAGTTCTTAAACTCAGCAAATTTTAAGATGGAAAGATGGAACTATTTCTTGGAAAATGTCAATTACTAGCCAGGGAATCTGATAAATGAGTCCGAAATGGGAAATAGATCAAAGTTTCATGAAGAAAATGTAGCCAAAGTGGTGAACAAAATAAAAAAAAAAGGTAGGTAACTTCCCCTGTCAGGAGGACACTCTCCAGGCCGTTGAACTTGGTAGGTGATAGCTGAAAAGGTCCCTAAAATACACTGACCACAAGAACACTGATGAGTATGAAGATGCTTAACTTACAAGTGTAAACTTCAATTTAGGGGTCTCAGGGTCAAACAAAACCTCAACCATGGTGATTAGAAGGACTCTGAGATACTTTTACCACCTACTTCACAAATAAAACCTATAATGCTATACATGTGGGCTTACTGCTGAACTTATTTCTACCTTTCTGTTCTTCTTTACCTTGTAAACATTCTTTAAGGAAGAGGAACTTGAGAGTTTCTGTAGAGACAACAGCCACAGCAACAACCACAGCCACAGCTTCAATCTATCTTAGGTGGGGTTTTTACTTATTTCCATTAAGTATCGTCTCTAATGACAGCTAATATAATCCTAAAAAATCAAATAAGTTTTATTTTTTTTATAAAACCCTTCTTTGAATAGCAAAAAGGAGTAAATAGGATGCCATTAAAGACTTAAAACTCCATACTTCATATATTTTATTATCTTAATTTTTATCAGTAATAATCAGTTAAGAAAAGAATATATTTTGGTATTAATGGCATGTAGAGCTATTTGATCGAGCCACTGCTTAAAAATCCAAATCAAATTTAACTGTTAATAGTATAAAATACCTGGTCTGGTTAACATCTTTGCCTATGTTTATTTATTCCATCAAAAATAGGTCTTTACTGTACTTATTATATCATAACTAATGTATTATTAAAATTAACACTGATGCTAGTCGCTGAGCTTCAGAGAACGTTATCAGGTATTTATGAGTAAAAATCAGCTCATCCTCAATAGATATTTTAGATAATGTTGCTAAGAGGAATTAAAGTATTGATAACTAACTTTATATCTGATATTTTAGTATCTTTCTGTATATTTCTTGTTTACAAAGTTCTAAATTCATTATAAATGAAGTGACGCAAAACTAGAAAATGGATTTTAAAATAAAAATACAGGCATATTATGTATTAATGTATTAATATATCTATGGATGTTACTAGAGCCAGGTAACAGGAACCAGGATTTTCCAGACTTTGGGAATTTCCTAAAGGGTTTTTTGGGTTTGTTTGGATTGGATTTGGTGTTAGTTTTTGTTTTTTTTTTTTCCTTGTTTGACTGGGTTTTTTCACTAGATTTCATGTACGTGGATGTTACATGTTTCTGAATAGCAAGTCATTTTTATGAGCTAACAAATAGACATACTGGTGTTGTCCTAAGCCAAGGCTGCTGTACAGTCCCTCTGAACCAAGATTCTCAATGGCATACAGTGTTTTACTAATGAAGACTATTTTCCTATGTACATTATATTCCAGTCCGCCAATGATCTCCCCACAAAGAAGGGAGACTGTCGGCAGGGCTATAAGGGCTGTGGAAGAATAGGACGTTACTAAAGTCACTGAAAAGCAAAATCCTGTTTTGCCAATTTCCAAGTAAAAATTACTCTGAAATAAGTAAAGGAAGGCCTTGCTCACATTATAGGTCTGTGTCTTGACCTCTACTCAGTAAGTGTATGAGTCTATATTTCTCATTATTTTTCCTCTGCATATTTCTATGAAAGCTTCAACCACTCACATAATTCAGGGAAATGAGGTCTATTTTTATATTGTTATTTATTTAATAGGCTTTCAAATCATGTAGGCATTAGGTTTTCATTAAAAATATTTCTGGGTGGGGTTTTTTTTGTTTGTTTTTTTGTTTTTTTTTTTTTGTTTTTTTAAGTGTGATGTGCTAGTATATTAAGGTTGTTAGGAGGTTTATTATTTCACCATAACATTTTATAATATAACAAATTAAATGTATTCTTCAAAGCATTAGTTTTTTTGTCATGAAGCATATAACTATTGCAACAATGCTGAATGAATTCATAATGATTGGACACTTAAAATAATGAGAAACAATTCATTTTAAGTTTTAAATCTTAATTATTCATTATGAATCAATTTTAATAGTACTGACAATGTAATCAGCAGATATCCCTATAGATGTCATATACAATGAATTTATGATAGGTCTCAGTAATCTGATCCCCATATAATCTGATGGACGCTTTCTTTAACTTGGTTCTGATGAAAACCATTATTTTGAAAAGAATTCAAGAAATATTTGCAAGGGTGCTTTTCACATGATGCTTCAAATATATTTATCGACTCTGTGATAAGTTCAGAGTAGCCCACAGTTAATATACACCAGGAGTCCTTAAGAGAATTTTAGTGTAGTTTTTTGCAATTAGGCCTCCCAGTTCTTGACTTCGATGTCAAAACAGGGTCAGCAATTTCAGATTAGTTTAGCTGACAGACCCACTATTTCCATTCAGAAGATAAACTCCAACAGAGTTCAGAGGAACAAGTTCAAGACCTTTATGGGTAAATAAACACCGATGAATAAGAAGCTCCCTGATATAAAAGATTGGAACACTGTTTCCTGGGCAAGAGAGGCAAGTACTTATCCAAGAACTGCATACTCAAAAAACCTTTATTTAAATAACTTTTTGCAGTCCTAGACTACACTAGCAGTTTCTTAAAAGCATACATAAATAATGAAGATTACTCTAATGTTAAAGGATAATTACGTTACTTTATTTACAAGACCTTTATCTTGGTGTGCTCCGAATGTCATTTATGTTCCATGTAGGTAGTAATCTTATTTATCTGAAAACCTGGAGGTACTAAAGGGCAGTTTTAGGAATCTTGGTAATTGAAAATGTTCAATAGGACCATGCCCTAGACTCATCCTGTATGTATGTGTTAATGTTTTATCTTGATTATGTGAATACTGGATAACAGAAGTTCAGCAGACTACATATGACCTACAAATGTGGCAAAGTAGCAATTACTGACACAGAAATTATCAATATGAGTGCACTGAGGCTGAAGAGGGATTTCTGGGAAGGGTGGTAATTCCGTGTGCATTTCCTGACAGTATACCCATCTAAAGAAAGAAAGGTAGCATTTTCATAACAGAAGTCAAAACAATTGCTCTAACATGAATCACGGACATTTCATTTTCTTCATTAAGACACTAATTGTTTTAACAGAATAAGTCTTTGACACAAGATATAATGTAGACAGCTTCCTTTTGAGAGGAAAATATCATGTACATGAATTCACTTGTCACAAGATTACAGTAATTCAGGGGGTCTGAATTAATGATTAGCTGATTAACACGCATAGAATCCAGTCCAGGAAGACTGTGATAAACAGCATTATTGACAGCAGCAGGTGGTGTTTTTCTTTTTGTGAATCTGAAATATTTCAGTAATTCCTATTTTAGATCAGATTTTTCACTTACATTGAATGGAGACAAACTAACAAATAAATTACATGCTCTTCAGCAGTTTGTACTCAAATAATGCAATTATTACATATATGTGGGTTTCTATATGTATTTGCAAGTACATGTGTATTTTCTGTGTATATGGAATTTAAGCAGTGCTCTAAAAAACAATGGGTTTTAATATTTTGAAGTTTCTAAAATTAATGGTTTATGCCATGTAATCCACAGCGTTAGGGGTAAGAATGTACGGTATTGAAAAAAAATCAAGAAAAAAAAAGATAAGGTATCTTAGAGAAGCTGCTACACCTGCACATTTTTAATACTATTTTAATATTATTTAAATACTTGTTACACAAGTGTAACAGTTACTTGGGAACAGAAACACCATCACTCCAAACGTCCCCCTCTTCTTTCTTCTTCCCCTCGTTTTTTTTTGCTGAGTATGATGTCCTATGGTATGTAACATCACTTTGGACAGTTGAGGTCAGCTGTCCCAGCTGTTTTCCCTTCAACTACTTCTTGCACATCCAGTCTCCTCACTGGTGGGGTGGTGTGAGAAGCAGAAAATACCTTGACTTTATGTAAGCACTGCTCAGCAATAAAGAAAACATCCCTGACAACACCAAGCTGTGTGGTTTGGTCGACACACTGGAGGGAAGGGAAGCCATGCAGAGGGATCTTGACAGGCTTGTTGTCTCCCTTTAATAGGGAAGTAAGTGTTTATACCTGATGTGATGACTCTGCAGATTGTCTAAACTCAAGGCATATAATATATGAGCCAGGTTCACTGCTGCCTGCTGCCTTACATTTATGACTTTTTCAGCAGTGTCACATAAAATTTGATCTTCTATCCTTTTATGCAGATGTACAATTGTATCTATTTTGAGTCTCTCTGGGTGTTAAACCAGTATCAGCTGAAGTTAAGCTTTTGAGAGTGATTATTGGTACTTCACATGGATGTTGGCTAAGATTTTTGTGTGCTGCACTAAATGTCCACGAACAATAAATTTACTAAATTCAATAAGTCAAACATACAAAACAAAGTAACTTGTGTGGAATATTCAATTCTGGATCTGTAGTTTTATAAACACCATAAAATAGTGTTAAAATATCCCAATGAGTTACTCTAGCTCATACCACAAAGTGCACAGCAAAAACCTATCATTAAATTGTCAGAGCAGTATTTGTGGCCTCATTACTAAAGAAAGTAGTAAAAGCAAAGACCTTTGTGAGCTAAATTAATCCACCTTGAATTACATGCTTCAGTCACGTCTGACCACATTTATTTTGAAACTTGTTACCCTTTCCAAAATATCGCCCATTACTTTCAGTATTATCTAAGACAAGGCAAGTTGTTTGCAAACCAAGTGGTAACCATGAATATTTTCTTGCATTGTGTTGAGTATGTCTGATATATGTGCACACATATATGTATATCTCTCCACATACTTCTGTTCAGTGTATGTTCAGTGTGTGTATTAACAAACACACGCTCGTTTTTATACACCCTAACTCTGCAAAACAGAGATCTTAGTTTATTATTGTTGTTTCCCCTGACAATTTGGCATGAAGTGCAGTTTATTTTCATATTGTGTGCATGTGACTTATGATGCAATTCTGTTTCCTATGAGTCTTGTAGACAACAAGTATATATTTTAATTTTGACTGTTGTAATTTTTTTTGTAAAGACAAAAGCTATATATTATCTTAAGAACTTTGCTATAACTATTTCTGTTATGTGGACATGCAGAATTTGCAGAGGATAGTTATCGAAATTTGTTTTAGCAAGGGAGTGTTAAAGTTTGCCAGTTGTAGTGAATCTGATGAAAAAAGACACACATACGAGTTGAACATAAGGACAATTCAAAATGTCTGCTTCAAGCACTCAGTGTGGATACTTATGTTACTTCTGTTTGGAAGGCAGGGTCCTCAGCAGTGAAGTTCA
Source organism: Antrostomus carolinensis (assembly GCF_000700745.2). Classification (NCBI taxonomy): domain Eukaryota; kingdom Metazoa; phylum Chordata; class Aves; order Caprimulgiformes; family Caprimulgidae; genus Antrostomus; species Antrostomus carolinensis. The sequence continues at coordinate 6,002 of NW_010336378.1, read as the reverse complement.
CTTCATAAAAAAACAGCTGCCAAACATACATGATTTTGACTCTTCCTTTCAAATTTGAGTTCTTAGGGCTTCTCCAAGGCCTGAATTCTTCACAGGGTGCTAAAAGCCGGTGTTGTATGTGGCTACATCTTTCATGTTTCTTGTATTCTTTTTATCACAGCAAAATCTTGTACAGCTACAAGCTGTTCACAAAAATTGAGAAAGTTTTAACAATGTAAGACTGAAGCTTCCCTGACAAATCTGAAAATAGTGTACCATTAAAAAAAAAAAAAAAAAAAGTTCACTTTTTCTGGAGCCCCCAATACAAGAAAGACATGGACCTGTTAGAATAAGTCGAGAGGAGGGCCACAAGGGTGATCGGAGGGCTGGAACACCTCTCCCATGAGGTCAGGCTGAGAGAGTTGGGGCTGTTCAGCCTGGAGAAGAGAAGGCTTAAGGGAGACCCTGTAGTACCTGAAGGGGCCTACAAGAAATCTGGGCAGGGACTTTTTGTAAGGACAGTTAATGACAGAACAAAGGGAAATGGCTCTAAACTGGAAGAAGGTAGGCTTAGATTAGATATTAGGAAGAAATTCTTTATTGTGAGGGTGGTCAGACACTGGAACAAGTTGCCCAGAGAAGTTGTGGATGCCCCCTTCCTGGAAGTGTTTAAGGCCAGGTTGGATGGGGCTTTGAGCAACCTGGTCTACTGGAAGGTGTCTCTGCTGATGGCAGGGCGGTTGGAACTGAATGGTCTTTAAGGTCCCTTCCACCACTGCTTACAGCTGGATCAGATATGCAAAACAAAACAGATTTTAGAGAGGTCTTCATGGTTTCCAGACTTTATAACTATTTTTCTTGGATAGAAAATGGAATTACAGGTTGTAACAAAACAGTTGACAGATGTATCATTCCTTAAGAAAACTAAGTCAATTAAGAATGACTAAGGTCTTTTAGGACTTATGGTATTTGTGAAGTTTGTTCATTCCCCACTAAGATATGTAATTTAAAGGAAGAATATAAAATTGAACCTGTGTGATTGCCACTGTTTCTGCCACCTAGTTTCTCAGATAACTTCTACAGCATTATCTCATTAAAGCTGTTTTCCCTCCTCTCTCTCTTTCTGTTTTTTATCTACTACTTGCCTAATTCTTCTATCTCAGTACAATAACAGGATACTGCTGACCTTAGAAGCCAAGCTCTCAGCCATATATCACTTCCACTGGCATCCCAATGCAATAGTGTTACCTACCCTCCATGGGAGAAAAACATCCCAGCCAAAGCTTCTATCCACATAAGTAATAAATTTGTATTTAAATACAGAAAGCTTCAGTGGACATGTTGAGCGACAGCTCTCAAGTTGATGACCCTAAAACAGATTGCACTGAAAAGTGTCCAGGTGGTTTTTGAACATCTCCAGAGAAGGAGATTCCACAACCTCTCTGGGCAGCTTATTCCAGTGCTCTGTCACTCTCACAGTAAAGAAGTTTTTCCTTAAGTTTGTATAGAACTTTTGGTGTTCCAGTTTTTGCCCATTGCCTCTTGTCCTGTCACTGGATACTATTGAAAAGAGCCCAGCCCCATCCATTTGGCCCCTGCACTTCAGGTATTTATAGACAGTGATAAGATCCCCTCTCAATCTTTGCCAGGCTGAAGAGTTTGAGCTCCCTCAGCCTCTCCTCATATGGGAGATGCTCCAGGCTCCTAATCATGTTTCTAGAAGAACCCTGTCTTTCTTGAACTGGGGAGGCCAAAGCTGGACACAGTATTCCAGATGTGGCCTCACCAGGGCAGAGTAGAGTGGGAGGAGAACCTCCCTCAACCTGCTGGCCACACACTTCTTAATGCACCCCAGGATACTGTTGGCCTTCCTGGCCACAAGGGCACACTGCTGGCTCATGGCCAGCCTGCTGTCCACCAGCACACCCAGGTCCTTTTCCTCAGAGCTCCTCTCCAGTAGGTCCATTTTTTCAAATCCCAACTGGCAGATTTAAGTCTCTTTTACAAATTTTATATAAATATGTATATGTTACTCCATTTTGCACAAGATGTAGACTCCAATTAAATTTGCTTCTTTTCTTTATGTTCTGTATGGTAACTTTTGATCAGAATCTAAGTGAATCATTTTTAGGAAGTGCAAAAGATGTCTGATATCTTTAAAAATTACTCTGTTACTGGGTAGTAATCAAAGCCTTAGTCTGTTTAATCATAGGCTTTTGCTTTATACAAAGCTTTTTATGAAATATTATTTGCATGCACTGATTTTAAACACATGTATTCTTGTATGCCATATATTTTCCACCGCCTGTTCTTTACCCGTCCAAAACCTAATATTTCTAAATTAGCTATGAGGAAATTGAGATGAGGTAAATTACTACCTGGCTTTCTTCTCTGAGAGCCCTATTAGACTGCATCAGAATAGGTATATTTGATCTGCACTATTTCTTCTTGCAGATGAATTCAAATCAGATAAATACCATCTGACGAGTGCACCTTCTACTTGGCTTGAATGGCTGGATCATTTAGTCTACATTCTGCATGGTGGACTCTTACATCTTGGAGATCTGTGTAACTGCACTAGCACAGTGCAGAAACTTCAAAACATCATACTAGTATAGGGATTATTTAGATTTTACTTCCTCCCATTTGTTAGAGGGTCTATTTTAAAGTAGAGACAAGTGGAAGGAGATTCAAAAGAAGAACTACTTTTACAGTATGGTATACAAAACAGGGAACTGAAAGTACTTGACTTCTTCAGTAAACACCAAGAAAGGCTTACTATTTGTTAATAAATCAGTCAAATAAACTTCAGGCAGTGGAAAGAATTAGTCAGACTAAAGTAGTAACACAAGAGTAGGTGAAAACTGTCAACAAGTAAACAGAGATCGAAAATCATAAGGAGAACAATACAGAAAAAATAAGATCATGAAACAGTTTCCTAAATAGGAAACAGAGCATCTTTATTTGCTTTGAAGACAGCATTCATTTGGTGCTTGAAAAATGTTGCATAAGGTGGATACCAGCAGTTGACTGCAAAATTGAGCCTTCAACAAGGTTCCGAAGAACCAGAAACCTGCAAATCCCAGCAACATTTTTGTCTTCTTTATAAACAGAAGTTTTTAAGAGCTTTCATTAAATAAGTGATCCATTTTCAATGTTTCAGCCACAAGTCCCACTATAGTTGTGCTGCTTCAGTCTTCTAGTAATTTCTGCTCTGTAATATTTTTTTCAGCATAAGTAATATGCCCCCAACCACAAAATAAAATAAGTGTTACTTCATTCTGAAAGAAGTCTGTAGGCAATTTCTATGTAATACTATTGAACTTGGTATAAGATTTTCTGTTAAAAAAATTATACCTTTTCAAAGCTATATAAGTTCATATCAATTATCAATACTCTTCAAGTTAACAGTTGTTATAGAAGCTACTTAGACTGTACCTAGGATGCTGAATATTTATGAACCTAGCCCCTCAACATTCATACCAATAGTTTAAATTAATTTCACCATATTTACAAGATCAGATTAAATAATTTTATAACTATTGTCTTGTAGGAAAAAAGTGCTTCTTCATCATGTGTGTAGTTTTCAATACACCATAAATAGTTGCCACTTCTTTAAAACTATCATGTAACATTAGCTAAAAAAAGGAAATGCAAGTGCTTATTTGAAAGATGTCTTTATTTATAGAGTTCATTTTTTTTACATGTAGGAATGTATGTTGTGCCTCTGAAGCTGAACTGCACCAAATGATGACCTAGTTTTTTCTATTGAGAATATAATGATTACATTTAATTATATGAATATGAATCTGAAAAAGTCTAATTTCAAAAGAGCTGTTTTATGAACAGTATCCAACTAATAGTCAGATACACATAGTGTAATGAAATAACATCTAATCAATACAAATCAAGTATATATAGGCCATCAAGAAATATGACAGAAAAATTGTTCTAAAAGCACCCTAACTTGACAGAAAGGCTCTATTAGTTTCCACATAAATATCATGTTGGGTCGTCAAGCCATCTTATTAGAGGCATAAAAGCAATGCATGTAAAATAATATGGACTGAGCTAGTCTGGTTTTCAACTTCATGGGTTTTCTGTAGAACTGTAGTCAAATCTGATTAAAAAAAAAAAAAAAAAATCTGTAGTAAGGTTAACCAGAAAATATAAACCTAATTTTAAATTCTATTATTCAGTCCCAGAAACTGCCGAGTGTGATGTGTCTAATATTGTTAGCTCTATTATGTATTAAAATCCATAAATGCAAATGAACTGACTAGTCATGAATTGCAAAACAGCTAGTAATATATTGCTAAGGGAATGTTTTCCTTGTTATGCTTCCTATGAGAATCTCCTTCCTTGGAATGTTACTCAGAGTATATGGTATTTACATATCAATTTTACCTTGGAAAGGAGGTCTTTAAATTCTTAATCCTGGAGCTGCTCATACACACAGCATTGATACACGTTTTTCTAAAGCTTTTGATGCTTCTAACCACCAGAACATTGAAGTAACTGACAGTGTTGGAACACAAAAAATCTGATGGTAGAATTCTTGATTGGAATATCAAGACTCTAAGAGATCAAATGAACTCCCAAAGCCATACAGTAAGTCTTTTACTCTTTAGTGGATTTTTTCAGGATTCTACTTCCCTGAAAATCTTTGTGCCATCCTTCCTCTTGATTTAAAAGTTGATTCTGAAGCTAAATATCAAACATAGCCACAGAGCTTCTAGGGGAAAAAAAATGGAAGCAGGGGGAGAATACACACATGGCTGAAGGCATTTAGCTGGAATTTATAGTATCTGAAAACAATCACGATGAGAGAGACTTCAAGAAATTCTGAAAATTTTAACATAGAAACACTATGTGTCTTTTTGGAGGGACCCCACAAGTCAAGTGTTCATTAGTGACAGAGTTTCTCAGATCAGCACCTGCTCAGCCAAAACAGCTCCTGGAGCCACAGCCAAGCCCTGACCCCTCTGCTATGGCAGTGTCCAGCAAGCCCTGCACCCTAGGCACACGCCACACTCTCAGGTCAGCAGCCCTACTCCTTCTCTCAACTGCGATTTGATTTTCTGGCCACTCCTTCTCCCATCACCTCGGTGTGCATAGGACAGAGCATCCCAGAACAGTGTGCACAGCCTTTATTCATCAATCTTACATCCAAAAGGTCCTGGTCTCAGGGTCAGGGAGCAAGAAAATGTGAATACTCATCAGATGTACAATGGGAAGTCACCACCCTAATAATTCAGTAACTAATAAATAACTGTAGAAATTAGTCAAAACCAGACTAAAAATTCCAGGATTCAGTTTGATATTCTGGGTTACACAGGTGCTCACTCACCTTGTTTACAGTGTCTATAAGGACAGCATAGCTTTAGATATCTACACATAATTTCTGCATCAAAGCACTCCCCTTGGGCAGTGCTCAAAAGGAAATAAAAAAAAAAATCTTGTTTATCCTTACTCTATGGCTCTCAGAAGGTTTTTGCTTGTCAAAAGCTTTCACTTTTCTCTTTACATCTTCTGCTGGTTAGCACTCTCCACTCTTCTTTCTTGCGTTTGTCATATTCCTTCTTCTAACCCCCCAAAACCTGTACTTTGCCACTGTCACAATTTCAAAGCCCATCTGCAGCTTAAAATCATTGTCAGAGATTTAGACTTTGGCATTGCTCTAGTAGTGCTGGTGAACTCTTCTAGGTGTTTAAAAGGATATAAGTATTTACAATTTGGAAAAAAAGTTTTCAAGGGTGTCTCATTAAGAAAGATACAGATGTCCCTGAGTAGGAAACAAAGAATGTCAAATAAGCAGTTAAGAAAGAAAAAAATAACAAACAAATTAGAATATCAGCTATTTTAAGCTTGTTTCAGAAATGAAAGCATCATGTGTGAAAGAATTCTTTGAGGTCTGATGTCAACCAAATACGGACTAACTGATCAAGCGGTTGCTCCATGATAGTGGTACTACAATCTCCTATTGAACTGGTGTCTTGGGTTTGCATGGCAAGGTTTTGGTA